>NC_136806.1:26102760-26222760 GCF_951216825.1 Electrona antarctica | reverse complement strand
ATGAGGAAGTCTATAAATGATTTTGCTGAGGCTTTTGGAGACTCTGATGGGTCACCAGAGGTAAGACTTGTTAGTTTTGATCAATATCAAGGACATGTTGTAATTTAGTAGTCATACTACTAGTAGCCTTTAAATATCATGTTGACTGCAGTACCATATATCACTAATTATGATTATGATCATAGCACTGTTGTGGAATTCTTCTCTGAATCTGTTTTTGTCTGTGGTCAGAGTTCCACATCCTGTGTATTTGATATGCTAGGCTATGTGGTTTTGCTTTAAGACATCTCGTTTTGTGGATATTGACCTACAGTATATTTAAAGAAAATCCCACATGTGTGAAGTGAGGGGCGCTCTTATCATCATTTGTCACATTTCGTGCTCAGTGAATCAAATCATCACAAATGTCATTCCGGCCAATCACTTTTGGCGTCTTCACTTTTTCTGCCCTCACTTTTATCTTCAATATGTACTTTGCTAAGCCAATCAAATCATTGCTATGGGGTGATCAGCCAATCACAAACCCGGAAAGCTACAGGGCATAGGAAATCTTTTTTGAGGGTGCTAGCCCCTCCTATGCACAGCTTTGTGTGTTTGTTTGTATGAGCACGGAATGTGCTGAGCTGATTGGCTGAGCACGGAATGTGATGCATGATGATGATGTATGACATAAGAGCACCCCTCACTTCACTTCAAGTGTGATTTTAAATGTTTTAATTCACTAAATATCTGTTTTCTGCTGCAGAATCCTCAGCAATACACTTAGCATATTAACTGCATGGTTATATTTAAGATTTTCACTATACTTTCACTATACTATACTAGTTTTCTGACAATATGACAGATCATTTTTTGTTGGCAAAAATACAGGTTCATATAAAAAGTGAGGAACCTTGAGCATAGTCACTTGAACGTAGAGCTTGGATTTCTTAGTTTTTTACATTGTTGTTGTATTTGAAAAGACTTGATATCACAGATTTTGATTTAGCTTTGTTCCTAGTAATTGAGTGTGTGTGTTTGATAAATTGTAAATATGATGTTTCCTGGTATTTTTTGCAAACATATTGAATTTTGAATTCAATGAATAATGTTCAATTATTTGCCTTGCCAGGGACTTTTACCTTTACTTACTTTTACAGCATTTATTTATTTGGTTGCAAACCTTATAATGTCAGTATTTCTATCAGCTTAATACAGTATAGAAAAGACATCTAACCTATACAGCATATTCCATTTCGTGCAATGTTTCATAAAATGGATTGCATTAGGTCTGTGGATCTATTTTTGTCAGGTGCACACATGTTGTTGTCACTAAACATTAGTGGAGCAGTGATACATCCACACAATACAGTGGCACTAGCATCTACAATGCTGTTGGAAACTGGTTTAAATGTTCATATTAGTCTTGTTGAAAGGATGGAATTTTATATTCATTTGTAAACATATATTGTAAATATGAAGAAGATGAACTGCATTGTGCATTTGTGTATACCACTGTTGTTGGGAAAGTATAGCATCAGATTGTAATGTTAACAATCACAACTGATGGCCCTCCACTGCTTTCCTCCTTTAAAACTATTAAAAAAGTAATAATCCCCAATCCTTGCATTTGAGGAACTGTTCTACATGGCTTAAATGAAAATAACTGATGTGCATGGGATGGTTATGAATTGTTACATGTGAACAATTTATAACTTTTTACCTGGTGAGGTGAATAGTTTAATGGTTAAGTATGACATAAGGGATTGATCAACAGGTCACTTAATTATGAATTGTTCAGGAGATTTAAAAAATGACCAGAGATAATACTCCTTCAGCAGAAAAGTGATTGTCAAAGTCTTGATAACAGATATCAATTACAGTTCTCCTCAGATACTGTACGGTACAGTATCTGAGGAGAGCTGTCAGTCTGTACCCTTCCCAGAGTGTAGTTTTGTTTTTATCAAAGAGTTGACCCCCCCCCCCCCCCCCCAAGTAACTTGTGGTGTATCCACATACATATTTTAATATAGTCTAGGGGTGTCTAAGTGACTATGAATAATTCCCATCTTCCCCATGCATCAAGCAGCCACAAAGACAAACATGGTCTTGACATAAAGTAAGTGTGCGTGTGCGTGTGACAACTTTAGTTTCTTTGCAGATTCAGTTATTTTTTTTTTACAAAAACAGACATTGTTATTAAGCCCTATAATTTTGATGTGACACATTGCATTATGTGAACACTTGGAGCTTGTTGATCAGCAATTATTTTGACAAAGTTTGATTTGGAACAATGCCTACTATACTTTTATGCCAATTATAATTTGTACTTTTAATATACATTTCGAATGCAGGCCTTTTACTTATAATTGAGTATAGCCTATTCACTATGGTGGTATTGCAAGTTTTATTTTGAGTGAAATGTTTTAATCTGATTACTTCTTCCACCACTGGATTAAAAAAAAAACTTAAACAGTTTCACATTATAGCAAATTAACAAATCAAACAATGTTTGGCCAGCTGGAGAGGAGATTGATGCTTATTCGTGCTGTGCGTATAAAGGCTAGTGCTATAGCAGGCTAACACCCGTTTCATTATACCCAATCCACAACTGGAGCAGGAAGTTACCCCACGCTGGATTTACACATGCCTGTTTGCATAAAATAGTACACAGATAACAGCGTGTTGGTCAAAGATCCATCCAAATAATAAAATATATATCAAAATATGGCTCTTTTAATAACTATGTTTTATAATATTTCTAGTATGCTGCACTAATGCAATCAAATTAATTCACATTCATGATACTTCTTCACAACTTACAGTTACAGGCCTGCAATCACGTTTGAGTCATATATCTTATATAAAGCATTCAATTGCAATTGCAACATTATGATGATAATAATAACTCAGTCATTTTATTTTGCCTTTTTTGTTAGAAAATATAACATGTTTGAAGAGGGTGCTTACAGTACTTGTGCTGTTCTTATATAAGGCTTGGCTTACTTTATAATAAAAAAGTAAGCAGCTTAAACAATCCACATAGGTAAAGAGAAGTCCAAGTCCCTGCACGCTTCAGCCAGCAGAAGTTAGAAGGGCTCGTTGGTGCTCAACAGGGACAACTTTCATCAGAGATAATGGTATAAAATAATGGTATAGCCTCAGCCTGAGCACTTCAGGAGAGATACCGAAAATAAATTCAATGGCCAACCAGTCGAGTACTCCAGTATATTATTTTTATTTGGGTATAGTCTCTCCTGGAAGTGCCCATGTATCATTTTCTCTGGCTTAAACAATCATGTAAGACACCTTTTTTGCACGTTATTTCTATCATTGCAATATATGCGTTGCATTACTGATTTAAGAGATTTTACCAGTTCAATATGGCATCAATATCTTGCTGTATTTAGGCTACTTTGCATAAAATGGATAAAGTCCTTTTGTCTCTGTGCACTGTCGCTGTCTAAGGTACTGATCTGTCTTTGCACTGCAGCAAAACAGGTATATTGCGCATATTGTATAGTGACTGTTATATCAAGGTTAAATATAGAAACTGGTTCGCATATTTATAATAGCATTATAAATATGGGGGGGGGGGGGGGGGGGGGTTGACAGTAGATGTTGTCTGTTGTTGTGGGCCAACCCGTGAGACCTCAATGCAGATCGTGCTCATTTTAACCTGCAGCCTATGCTCGACCAATTTCTTTAATATGCAACTCTCTGGTATAAATGCTTTTCTGACTGGTATGATTTCCACGGTATACCAAGTTAACCATACCGAGGGGAATGTTTTCGTTATTTATGATGGAAACATACCTTGTTGAAGTTTGTGTGAATGCAAATTATTACAGTAAACGCTAACATCTCAGACGTGATATTGGTTTGCATGATTACTGTGGATCTGTTATGTGTAATTTGCACTCGCGGTGTCGCTAGACACCAGCAGAGTGAAATGCTCTTTACGTAGCCTACTGTATTCACCACCCAGCGACATGAACACATAACTGAGACTCGAGACATACGATCTAGAATGTTGTCAAAAGCTGTTGTGAAAGCCAAGCCATTGTCTGCTGATATTTTTCAGTTGGATACTAATATTTATTAAGTAGGCCTACATCCAGGACATGTCTGCTGTTACGAGGATGGTTGAGATGGGGTGTTTTCTTCAATGCTGTGGCTTTGTCTTTTTCCTTTCCGTGTTCCATTATGCTCATGGTGACCTGAGCTATTCTATTCCGGAGGAGATGAAGCCAGGATCTGTTATTGGAAATATAGCCAAGGACCTCGGACTTGAAGTGAGTCGACTAGCTACTCGTAAAGCTCGTCTAGATATGGAAGAAAAGGGGAGGAAATATTGTGATTTCAATCTTCGAAATGGTGATCTGATTGTTGCGGAGAGGATGGACCGAGAGGAGATTTGTGGAGAAAAGCCTTCATGTCTTTTGAAATTCGAGTTGCTCTTGGAGAGTCCTTTAGAATTACATCGCATATCACTTCAGATCCAAGACATTAATGATAATTCGCCCGTTTTCGCAAAAGGGGTTATCAAATTAGAAATTAGTGAATCTGCTGACAAAGGAGCTCGGTATCGCATTAATGCCGCCCATGATGCAGATATGGGCAATAATGCCGTTCAGAGCTACACACTGCAAAGGAATGACAACTTTCTCTTGAATACCCAGACGACAAGTGCCGGTAGGAAATATGGTGAATTGATTTTAGATAAAGAGTTAGACAGAGAGGAGCAGCAGGAAATTAAATTATTGCTGACAGCGATAGATGGTGGTTCTCCACAGAGATCAGGTACTGTAGTCATACACGTCACTGTATTGGATACTAACGATAACGCCCCAGTGTTCAGTCAGGCCGTCTATGAAGTTAGTCTACCTGAAAGCTCGCCTTTAAAAACTCCAGTTATTACTGTGAGTGCAACAGACGCAGACGAGGGTGTGAATGGAGTAGTTACATATGAATTTAGCCAAGGGTCTGAAAAGTCACAAAAAATATTTTTTCTGGATCAAGCAACGGGAGAAATTATTGTAATAGGTGATATTGATTATGAATTGGGATCCAAATATGAAATGTTTGTAGAAGCAAAAGATGGATATGGATTTTCTTCAGATGCAAAAGTAATTATAAGTATTACTGATATGAATGACAATGCCCCAGTTATATATGTAAAATCACTAACTAGTCCCATACCAGAGAATGTGCCTTCTGGTACAGAAGTGGGCATTATTAATGTAAATGACAGAGACTCAGGCAATAATCAACAGATAGTGTGCTCCATTCAGCAGAATGTTCCTTTTAAGCTCATTCCATCCATCAAAAAATATTATTCTTTGGTGACAATACGTGAACTGGACCGTGAACTAGTGTCTGATTACAACATTACGATCACTGCCACAGACAAGGGCTCTCCACCTCTGTCATCTTCTGAAACTATTCACCTATCAGTAGGTGACATCAACGACAACCCACCTGTGTTTGAAGAACAATCATACAGCGCCTTTGTGACTGAAAATAATAAACCTGGATCCACCTTGTGTTCTGTTTCTGCTTTAGACCCTGACTGGAGACAAAATGGCACAGTGATTTACTCTCTTTTGCCTGGTGAGGTGAACGGTGCCCCTGTGACTTCCTATGTATCTATTAACGGAGACACAGGGGTTATCCACGCTGTGAGGTCATTTGATTATGAACAGTTCAGGAGTTTTAAAGTCCATGTGATAGCCAGAGACAATGGTTCTCCTCCTCTCAGCAGCAATGTGACTGTCAGTGTCTTCATATCAGATGGGAATGACAACTCCCCTCAGATACTATACCCCGCCCCGGAGGGCAATTCTCTTATGACCGAGCTGGTCCCAAAAGCAGCTCTGGGGGGCTCTCTGGTGTCCAAGATTATAGCAGTAGATGCAGACTCTGGACAGAATGCATGGCTCTCCTATCATATTGTCAAATCCACTGACCCAGGACTTTTCACTATTGGTCTCCACAGTGGAGAGATCAGGACACAGCGGGACATTTCTGAATCTGACAGCATGAAACAGAACCTGATCGTAGCAGTGAAAGATAACGGGCAGCCTTCTCTCACTGCCACCTGCCCCATATATTTACTCATTTCTGACAACTTGGCTGAAGTTCCTGAACTCAAAGATATGTCTTATGATGAGAACAACTCTAAACTGACCTCATATCTTATCGTTGCACTGGTGTCTGTCTCCACCTTTTTCCTGACCTTCATTATTGTCATCCTGGGTGTGAGGTTTTGTCACAGGAGAAAGCCTAGACTGTTTTATGATGGAGCAGTTGCCATCCCCAGTGCTTATCTCCCTCCAAATTATGCAGAAGTTGACGGCACTGGAACTTTACGCAGCACTTACAATTATGATGCCTATCTGACCACAGGGTCTAGAACCAGTGACTTCAAGTTTGTCCACTCGAATAATGACAACACTCTACCTGCAGACGACACTATGAGGAAATCTATAAATGATTTTGCTGAGGCTTTTGGAGACTCTGATGGGTCACCAGAGGTAAGAATCTTTAGTTTAGATCAATATCAAGGACATATTAGCCTATATAACTTATTGGTTAAATGCATTTCATCTTGTAAGAAGCATGTTACCTGCAGTACCCTTTAACACAATCATATGATCATGACACTTTTGTGTAATTCTTCTGTATCCTTTGAATGTTGGTATTGTGGAATGCTGCTATTTGTCTTTTTCTGGTGATCAGATGTTCACATTCATGCAGAGTATATTGATGAGATATCGGTTCGCTATACTTTCCTTATTGTTATGGTACACTAAGGGCTCCATTTTCGTCCATGTTAAACCCGTTATCCGTAAACTTCTCTTTTTTTTTTACTATTTTGAAAAACACTTTTGAATAGTTCAACTAGCCGATCTACATTGACACGTTGTATTTTAACTATTCACAAATGTCTTTTAAAATAGTAAAAAATAAAGGGGAAAAAAAAGCAAAGACGTTTAGGGACAAGGGGTTTAGCATGGACGAAAATGGAGTCCTTCATTTCTTTTCACTTTAAGACCTCAATCTATAATTTTGTGGACATTGACCTATACTTCATTTTTGAGGGGCGCTAGCCACTCCTATATACAGGTTTGTTTTTAGTTCAATGTTTGTTTTAAAAACGCCATTGACAATGAAGGAAAAGTTTACTTCATCTTGTCCCTAACACAAACATTAAATGCAATTAACAATAAAGAGACACCGTTTGTTTTACATCACCATTACATCACCTAATCAACATGAGTTAGACTTTCATATATTATCACTTCACACAGGTGTGATTTTTCCTTTTTATTCACTTAATCACTTCATATCGTTGTTTCTTCTGTGTAGACTCCTAAGCAATGCGCTTCAAATATTAGCTGGTTATGTTTTACAGTAAAGTTTAAATTTGATGGATAAGAGAGCAGTCTGAGATAATATTGTGAGTTGGCAAAAAAAAAAGTCAAATAAATGCTGAATAAAAAGTGAGGAAACTTTGAAAGTAGGATATTAGTTATTCAATCCAAGTCAAGGTTATTGTAGTCACTTGAATGTGATGTTTGGTGTGGTTGCATTTTAACATTGTAGTTATATTTGAAAAGAATGAGTTTGTTTGTGAAATCATAAAGCAATGGATTTTTCTTAGCTTTTGTCGCTAGTAACTTTCACTCATTAATAGTACTATATGCAAGTACTTGATCACTCAAGCTTTTTTGTTTGTGTTATACTTGTCTAAGTGATTGTTTGATTTGATGAAGTTGGAATTAGTATGTGTTCTGGTATTTCTGCAAACATATTCCATTTCAAATAATAGTTGATTAATTGATTTATAAATATAAAGGGGTGTAACTGGTTAATTTACAATAAAATAATTGCAGCAAATATTTGCCTCTGAGATGCAGTGGAGAAAGCAAGTTTAAAGTATACTATATAATGGGCAAAGTCAAGAAAAGGGAAAGTAGGCTAGGCTACTGCAAAATTGTACTAGTACAATCTGACAGACATACAACAACATGGAGAGAGACTGGCATTTACAGATATGGTTGAATAATACAAATTATTACAGACAGGTATAGTCAGACAGATGTAAATTATTTTGTCATAGTGATGCAACCTTCATTTTACATGAAACATTAAAATGAAAGGAAAACAGAGTAGATAGAGTGTTGAGATTAATTTGCATGAATGAAATAACCGTGGAATTGTTTTGTGTCATTTGCACTTGTGGTGTTGCTATACATGAGCAGAGTGAAATGCTTGTGTGTGTGTGTGTGTGTGTGTGTGTGTGTGTGTGTGTGTGTGTGTGTGTGTGTGTGTGTGTGTGTGTGTGTGTGTGTGTGTGTGTGTGTGTGTGTGTGTGTGTGTGTGTGTGTGTGTGTGTGTGTGTGTGTGTGTGTGTGTGTGTGTGTGTGACAAAGCTCAGATCTAAGCCCCCTCTGGCTTTCGCTGTCCATGGTGCTGAATTCATCTTTGCACTGTATTATTGAGGCGCGCTATCCCCTCCTATAAACCGCTATAGTGTAGATTATGTCTGAAGTCTGAACACAAACATGAAATGCCATTGACAATGAATGGATAATTTACGTAATATGTGTCTGAGCATATCGGCTGCATGGGTATGTCGGTGGCCACCCTTGGCCAATAAGGGACCACCATTCTTGATGATGATGTACACGATGATTAGAGCGACCCTCACTTGGGTGTGATTTGTATAGATCAGAACGGCCTGTTGCTGTGGTACTTGGTACTGCAAGTGTTGGTTTCGGTTTTGAAGAGACATAAATTACAGATAAAATAAAGGTTAAATTAAAAAAAAGGGTAGGTGCGAGTCCTTTTTTAACATTTATGGATGCAAATTCTTAAAGATAAGGGCTGGCAATCAAGATGAGGTGATTCGTTTGCATTGATTGCAATATACTCTTGGATCTGTTGAGTGGCATGTGTCCTCACGGTGTCGCTATGCACCAACAGAGTGAAATTTGACCAAGTAACGTCTTCATTTCCCACTGACGTGACAACATAGCTGAGGCATTCTACAAACTAGAATGTTGTCGAAAGCTGTTGTCAAAGCGAAGGAAGAACTAGTCTGCTGAAATATTACATTAAAGGTAGCAATATGTATTTATACATTCGTTCAATTACCACTACTGCTGTTATGAAGATGGTTAAGAAGAGGCATTTAATTCAATGCTGCGGCTTTGTATTTTTTCTTTTTTTGTTCCAATGTGCTCATGGCGACCTAAGCTACTCTATCCCGGAGGAGATGAAGCCCGGATCTGTTATTGGAAATATAGCCAAGGACCTCGGACTTGACGTGGGTCGACTAGCGTCTCGTAAAGCTCGTCTTGATTTGAAAGAAAACGAGATGAAATATTGTGATTTCAATGTTCGAAATGGGGATCTGATTGTCGCAGAGAGGATGGACCGTGAGGAGCTTTGTGGAGAAAAGCCTTCTTGTCTTTTAAAATTCGACATAATCTTAGAAAGTCCATTAGAATTACATCGTATATCACTTCAAATCCAAGACATTAATGATAATTCACCCAATTTCCAAAAAGATGTGATCAAGTTAGAAATTAGAGAATCGGCTGACAAAGGAGCTCGGTATCGCATTAATGCCGCCCATGATGCAGATATAAGCAATAATGCTGTTCAGAGCTATAGTCTGCAACGCAATGATAACTTTGTCATGAATACCCAGACGACAAGTGCAGGTAGCAAATATGGTGAATTGATTTTAGATAAAGAGTTAGACAGAGAGGAGCAGCAGGAAATTAAGTTATTACTGACTGCTCTAGATGGTGGTTCTCCACAGAGATCAGGTACTGTAGTCATACACGTCACTGTATTGGATGCTAATGATAACGCCCCAGTGTTCAGTCAGGCTGTCTATGAAGCTAGTCTACCTGAAAACTCGCCTTTGAAAACTCCAGTTATTACTGTGACTGCAACAGATGCAGATGAGGGTGTGAATGGAGTAGTTGCATATGAATTTAGCCGATTTTCTGAAAAATCTAGGAAATTGTTTTCCTTAGATCAGGCAACTGGAGAAATAATTGTAACAGGTGAGATTGATTATGAAGAGGGATCCAAATATGAAATGTTTGTAGAGGCAAAGGATGGATATGGTCTCTCTTCTGATGCAAAAGTAATTATAAGTATTACTGATATGAATGACAATGCCCCAGTTATATATCTAAAATCTCTGTCTAGCCCCACACCAGAGAATGTGCCATCTGGTACAGAAGTGGGCATCATTAACGTACATGATAGAGACTCAGAAAAGAACCAACAGATAATATGCTCCATTCAGCAAAATGTTCCTTTTAAGCTCATTCCATCCATCAAAAACTATTATTCATTGG
This sequence comes from Electrona antarctica, assembly GCF_951216825.1. NCBI lineage: Eukaryota > Metazoa > Chordata > Actinopteri > Myctophiformes > Myctophidae > Electrona > Electrona antarctica. Next base: position 26,212,396 of record NC_136806.1, on the reverse strand, counting down.
TGACAATGAGTGAACTGGATCGTGAACTGGTGTCTGCTTACAACATTACAATAACTGCTACAGACAAGGGTTCTCCACCACTGTCTTCTTCGAAAATTATTCAGTTATCAGTGGGTGACATCAATGACAACCCACCTGTGTTTGAAGAACAATCATACAGTGCCTCTGTGACAGAAAATAACAAACCTGGATCCACCGCCTGTTCTGTTTCTGCTTTAGACCCAGACTGGAGACAAAATGGCACAGTGCTTTACTCTCTTTTTCCTGGTGAGGTGACTTCCTACCTTTCCATTAACGGAGACACAGGGGTTATCCACGCTGTGAGGTCATTTGATTATGAACAGTTCAGGAGTTTTAAAGTCCATGTGATAGCCAGGGACAATGGTTCTCCTCCTCTCAGCAGCAATGTGACTGTCAGTGTCTTCATAACGGATGTGAATGACAAGGGCAACTCTCTTATGACAGAGCTGGTCCCCAAAGCAGCTCTGGGGGGCTCTTTAGTGTCCAAGGTGATAGCAGTAGATGCAGACTCTGGACAAAATGCCTGGCTGTCCTATCATATTGTCAAATCCACTGATCCAGGACTTTTCACAATTGGTCTCCATAGTGGAGAGATCAGGACACAGCGGGACATTTCTGAATCTGACAGCATGAAACAGAACCTCATTGTGGCAGTGAAAGATAGTGGACAGCCTTCTCTCTCTGCCACCTGTGCCATATATTTACTCATTTCTGACAACTTGGCTGAAGTGCCAGAACTTAAAGATATGTCTTATGACGAGAACAACTCTAAACTGACCTCATATCTTATCGTTGCCCTGGTTTCTGTGTCCACCTTTTTCCTGACCTTCATTATCGTCATCCTCGGTGTCAGGTTTTGTCAAAGGAGAAAGCCCAGACTTTTGTATGATGGAGCGGTTGCCATCCCCAGTGCCTATCTCCCTCCAAATTATGCAGAAGTTGATGGCACAGGAACTTTACGCAGCACTTACAATTATGATGCCTATCTGACCACAGGATCTAGAACCAGTGACTTCAAGTTTGTCCACTCGTATAACGACAACACTCTACCTGCAGACGACACTATGAGGAAATCTATAAATGATTTTGCTGAGGCTTTTGGAGACTCTGATGGGTCACCAGAGGTAAGAATTGTTAGTTTGGATCAAGGACATGTTGTAATTTTAATTGTGCTTTTAAATATCATGTAGACTGCAGTATATCACATATGATCATGGCACTATTGTGGCATTCTTCTATATCCTTTGAATAGATTACATTGCAGTATACTACTATCTGTCTTTGTCTGTGGTCAGAAGTCCACAGTGTGTATTTGACAGGCTACTTTCCTTAATGTTATGCTATAATATTTGGTTTTGCTTTAAGATATTAATACCTCAAATTGTGGATATGGACATATACGCACGCACGCACGCACGTCCTCAGCAGAGTCCTCAGCATCAGCAATGCATTTAGCATAATAGCATGGTCATGTTTTAAATGTACACGACTTGTGTTGGTTTGGTAAAGGTTTGTGAGAAAATGATGGATGAGATATCAGTCTGAGATAATTTTTTAGTTGGCAAAAGTACATAATTATAAAAGGTGAGGAACCTTGAGCATAGTCACTTGAACGTGGTGCTTGGATTTCTATGTTTCAGTTGCATTGAACATTGTTGTTGTTGTATTTGAAAAGGCTTGATATCGCTGATTGTTGTTTAGCTTTGTTCCTAGTTATACTTTGACTGATGAGAAATAAGAAAGTGATCACTCAAGATATTTTGTTTGTGTTTAAGTTTTCAATGCATAATGTTCAATTATTTGCCTTGCCAGGGCAATTTACTCCTATATGTATATCTCTATCAATGCTGCTGACATTTGAAAATTAAATCGGAGCCCTTGGAAAAAAACAAAACAAAAAACAAACAAACAAAATAAAACGGCAACATTTATTTGGTTGCACATACTGTCAGTATTTCTATCAGCTAAATACAAGTAGAAAAGACATAACCTATATACAGCATATTTACTTACATGCAATTCAAAATGTAGTCATAAAATGTCTGTGACATTAACTGTGTTTCATAAAATGGATTGCATTAGGTCTGTTGCTCCTTTTGGAGCAGTGATCCATCCAATATGCTTGCATCTACAATGCTGTTCGAATAGTGCTATATTCTTGTTAAAAGGATGGAATATTATATTCAGTTGGAAACATATACCGTACACCTGAAAAAAATGAACTGTATTGTGAATTTGTGTATACCAGCACTGTGTATACCAGCACTGGGGAAAGTTTAGTTTCCAGAGACCTTAGTGTCATGTTGAAATGTTACAATCACTACAACTGATGAAGGCCCTCCACCGCTGTCCTCAGCAATAATCATAATAGTATATATATTTATAATATAATGTTCTACACTGCCTACATGGAAATAACTGATGTGGTTCCACGTTATGAATTATTCTTTCTGTGATTGATTATACCCTCTTTTACCTGGTGAGGTGTCTTCCCCATTAACTGCAACATAACAGGTTATTTGATTATGAACTGTTCAGGAGATTCAAAACATGACCAAAGAAGTTTTATTTTTTGCCACTAGGGGTAGAGATAGTAATACTCCTTCAGCAGAAAAACGATTGTCAATTTCTTGATAACATATATCAGCGACAGCTCTCCTGATATATTCTAGAGTTGACCCCAAAAAAGTAACTTGTGTTTTATCCAATTCCAACATATTTTATAGTTATTCACTGTTGGCACATAATGATTTTTCTGGATTATGCCCAGTTTAGGGGTGTCTAAGGTCCAAACCACACCAATGCAACTCCTTGCAACTGACATTGGGAATAATGGTTGCAAGTAGTTGCATATAGTTGCATGTTGCAAGGAGTTGCATGGTGATCCTCTGGTGTGGTCTTAAGTGACAGCATGAATAAGTCCCATCTTCCCCGCCTCAAGCAGCCGCAAAGACAAACATGTTATTGACATAAAGTATATATAAAAACAACATTATATAATACATTAACATAGGAGATTTCAAGATCCAGAGCTTTATTGGAACTTCAATGTGGATTAAGGCCAACGTAACAAACAAAAGAGAAATAATGGGAAGTAATGAATACAACCTATCCAACGCAAAGCAATCAAAATATAACGTTTCACTATAATTATTTGAAAACTTTAGTTACTAGTTACTTTGCAGATTTAATTATTATTACAAAACATACATTGTAATTACGCCCTATATTGTATACAATATCTGTTCAAAAATAGCTAATCTGCAAGCTCATAATGTTGATGTGACACATTGCATTGTGGATGCTTGTAAAGCATTTTGGAGCTTGTAGATCAGCTATACATTTTGACAAAGTTTGACGTATTTAGAACAATGTTTATTTCAGTAATGTAATTTTGATGCCAATTCTACTTTTAATCAAGTCACAGTTTGAATGCAGGGCATTTAGCCTATAATTGAGTATTCGATACTATAGTGGTATTGCAACTTTTATTAAAGGGAAATAATAAAATCTGATTACTTCTCCCACCACTGAAGGAAAAATCAATAATCTCTGTGGATTTACACAGAACTATTTGCATAATAATAAAACAGAGTTTTCCATCCAAATAATATAATAACAAAAATAAATACGACCTTTAATAACACTTTGTGGTGATATAAAATATTGCCATAATGCCATCAGATTAATTCACATTCAAGATCAATATAGCCTACTTCTTCACAATTTACATAGGCCTATAATCACGTTTGAGTCATATATCTCATTTAGAGCATTACATTGCAACATTATGATAATAATAATTCTCATTTTATTTTGCCCTTTTATTAGAAACGTTTACGTGCACATACCTGTACACGTTATTGTATGTGACCGCGTAATTCAAAGGTTGTTAAATGAAGATGGTGGTTACTGTGTTTCTATCCGATACTGTTCTTATACCATATGGCTTTACTAATACAAAATAAGGAGCCTAAACAATCCATAGACCTGTAAAGAGAAGTCCTGAGCAGAAGGCTCGTTAACTCGTTTGTGCTTAACAGGGGCAACTTGCATCAGATAAATTATTGGTAACATGGGCACTGCAGGAGAGATATACCCAAATATATATACTGCCCGGACCACTCGACTGGTCTGCACGTGTTTTGTTTTGCAGGCTGGCGTTTCGACTTTTTACTCTTCCTCAGAAAAAAATAATAAAATAAAAAAAAATAAAAACTATGCGGAAGACAAACGTTAGTTACCGCTGCAAAACAATAACACGTGAAGACCAGTCGAGTACTCCATTATATTTGATTTGGGTAATCTCTCCTGAAGTTCCCAAGTATTATTTTCTCTGCAACTTTCGTGCATGAGTTTTTAACATTGCATTGCAATAATGCGTTGCATTACTGATTGTCTCCACCAGGCCGAAGGCATGGGGAGAGAGTATGTTTTGCACTCCGTCCGTCCGTCCGTGTGTCCGTGTGTGTGTGTCCGTCCGTCCGTCTGTGAACAGCTAATCTCCGGCACCGTTAACCCGGTCAATGTCAAATTTTGCACACACACTCCCTGGATGCCAACGATGAACCTCTGCCCCAGAATTTCCAGAACGGCCTGTTATAGCGCCACCAGGAGGCCGCTTTGTGCAAAACAAGTTTTTGGACAGTACACCTACATATTTTGTCCAAACATCACGCAAATTGGTACACAGTCTCTCTAGAGCCATTCAACGAAACGTGTCTTTCAGATTTCTCAGACTCCATCCTGATTGGCTAAGATTGGCTTCCAAAGTTCGCAGGAGTGCTCAGTTTCAAACAAAATGCTGCAAATCATGAACTCATTGTGTGATTTCCGTGAAATTGTGCACGCACATTCCCACTAGGCCGAGGAAGAAATGCCACATGAACATTTTCAACTCAGCCTCATCGTGGCGCTATAACTGGCCGAAAAGTGTTTTTACCTCTAACTGCAGGGATCTGTGGATAACTTTGTATGCCAACTCCCTAGAGGCCAAGGAAAAACCTTTGCCTGGAATTTTTCACATCTGCTCTTTATAGCGCCACCAGGAGGCTGACATATGTAAAACACATTTTCTAATATTACTCCTTCAGATTTTATCCAAATTTCACGCAAATCGGTACACATGCTCTCCATAGTCATGTGATCAAGACGCGTTTGTTTGATTTCTCATAATCCACCTTCATTGCCTACGATTGGCTTCTAAACCTTTCAGGAGTAGCCCGCTTTGTACCCGTTTTGTACAAATTGCCACAACTACTCAACACACACACACACACACACACACACACACACACACACACACACACACACACACACACACACACACACACACACACACACACACACACACACACACACACACACACACACACACACACACACAATTATTATATTACTCCTAAACATTTTGCCAAACATCACACACAGTACTCTATCCTCCTGGTGGAGACCTGTGCCCGTGATAGATAAATCATATCACATTTGTTTTGACAACTCGGTTTGTGCACTGTCGCTGTCTGTGGTGCTGATCTTTCTTTGCACGGCAATGTTAAGAAACAGGTGCATACAGCTCTTGGTAGGATACTTTGCGCATATTGATTAGTGATTAGCGACCGGCCTGGTTATATAAAGGTTAAATATAGAAAAAGGTTTGCATATTTATAATAACATTATAGTTCCCCTAGTGGGCGTGGCTCTACTTTGGAACCAGTGTCCGTTCGGAGAAGGCCCGCAGTTGACTGAACTGAATACTTATGCTATATTCTGTCCTGCAGTAATGACCCCACCTCGGCACCTCCATTGGCACTTTTATTGGGAGGCAGGGGGCTACTGGTGACAGATCATTGTCTGTTAACAACCTTTTGTTGTAACTGGTTAGCTCAGTCCAGCCCACCTGCTATAGGCCTACCTGTAGCCTATATGCTCGACCAATTCCTTTAATGTGCAACTCTCTGGTATAAAGGATTCTCTGACTGGTATGTTTGTGTTACATTAAACGCTAAACAGAGAGAGTTGAGACTGGCTTTGCATGATTAACTGTGGATCTGTTATGTGTCATTTGCACTCGCGGTGTCGCTAGACACCAGCAGAGTGAAATGCTCTTTACGTAGCCTAACTGTATTCACCACCCAGCGAACACATAACTGAGAGACATACAATTTAGAATGTTGTCGAAAGCTGTTGTGAAAGCCAAGCAATTATTCATAGTCTGCTGATATTTCTTTAGTTGGATACTAATATTTATTAAGTAGCCTACATCCAGGACATGTCTGCTGTTACGAGGATGGTTGGGAAGGGGTGTTTTCTTCAATCCTGTGGCTTTGTCTTTTTCCTTTCCGTGTTCCATTATGCTCATGGTGACCTGAGCTATTCTATTCCGGAGGAGATGAAGCTAGGATCTGTTATTGGAAATATAGCCAAGGACCTCGGACTTGAAGTGACTCGAATAGCTGCCCGTAAAGCTCGGCTAGACGTGGAAGAAAATGAAAGGAAATATTGTGATTTCAATCTTGGAAATGGTGATCTGGTTGTCGCGGAGAGGATAGACCGAGAGGAGATTTGTGGAGAAAAGCCTTCCTGTCTTTTGAAATTCGAGTTGCTCCTGGAGAGTCCTTTAGAATTGCATCGCATATCACTTCAGATCCACGACATTAATGATAATTCACCCGTTTTCCCAAAAGAGGTTATCAAATTAGAAATTAGTGAATCTGCTGTCAAAGGAGCTCGCTATCGCATTAATGCCGCACATGATGCAGATATAGGCAATAATGCCGTTCAAAGCTATACACTACAAAGGAATGACAATTTTCTCTTGAATACACAGACGACTGGTGCTGGTAGCAAATATGGTGAATTGATATTAGATAAAGAGTTAGACCGAGAGGAGCAGCAGGAAATTAAGTTATTACTGACGGCTCTAGATGGTGGTTCTCCACATAGATCAGGTACTGTAATCATACAAGTCACTGTATTGGATGCTAATGATAACGCCCCAGTGTTCAGCCAGACCGTCTATGAAGCTAGTCTACCTGAAAACTCGCCTTTGAAAACTCCAGTTATTACAGTGAGTGCAACAGACGCAGATGAGGGTGTGAATGGAGTAGTTACATATGAATTTAGCAGAATGTCTGAAAAGTCACAAAGGTTGTTTGTATTAGATCAGGCAACTGGAGACATTTTTGTAACAGGTGACATTGATTATGAATTGGGATCCAAATATGAAATGTTTGTAGAAGCAAAAGATGGATATGGTCTCTCTTCAGATGCAAAAGTAATTATAAGTATTACTGATATGAATGACAATGCCCCAATTATATATTTGAAATCTCTGACTAGTCCCATACCAGAAAATGTGCCTTCTGGTACAGAGGTGGGCATTATTAATGTAAATGACAGAGACTCAGGCAATAATCAACAGATAATTTGCTCCATTCAGCAGAATGTTCCCTTTAAACTAATTCCATCCATCAAAAATTATTATTCTTTGGTGACAGTAAGTGAACTGGACCGTGAACTAGTGTCTGATTACAACATTACAATAACTGCCACAGACAAGGGCTCTCCACCTCTGTCATCTTCTAAAACTATTCACCTATCAGTAGGTGACATCAACGACAACCCACCTGTGTTTGAACAATCATACAGTGCCCATGTGACTGAAAATAACAAACCTGGATCCACCTTGTGTTCGGTTTCTGCTTTAGACCCAGACTGGAGACAAAATGGAACAGTGCTTTACTCTCTTTTTTCTGGTGAGGTGAACGGTGCCCCTGTGACTTCTTTCCTATCCATTAACGGAGACACAGGGGTGATCCACGCTGTGAGGTCATTTGATTATGAACAGTTCAGGAGTTTTAAAGTCCATGTGATAGCCAGAGACAATGGTTCTCCTCCTCTCAGCAGCAATGTGACTGTCAGTGTCTTCATATTAGATGTGAATGACAACTCCCCTCAGATACTATACCCGGCCCCAGAGGGCAACTCTCTTATGACCGAGCTGGTCCCCAAAGCAGCTCTGGGGGGCTCTCTGGTGTCCAAGGTGATAGCAGTAGATGCAGACTCTGGACAAAATGCATGGCTATCCTATCATATTGTCAAATCCACTGACCCAGGACTTTTCACTATTGGTCTCCACAGCGGAGAGATCAGGACACAGCGGGACATTTCTGAATCTGACAGCATGAAACAGAACCTCATTGTGGCAGTGAAAGATAACGGACAGCCTTCTCTCTCTGCTACCTGTCCCATATATTTACTTATTTCTGACAACTTGGCTGAAGTTCCAGAACTTAAAGATATGTCTTATGACGAAAACAACTCTAAACTAACCTCGTATCTTATCGTTGCACTGGTGTCTGTATCCACCTTTTTCCTGACCTTCATTATTGTCATCCTGGGTGTGAGGTTTTGTCAAAGGAGAAAGCCCAGACTGTTGTATGATGGAGCGGTTGCCATCCCCAGTGCTTATCTCCCTCCAAATTATGCAGAAGTTGACGGCACAGGAACTTTACGCAGCACTTATAATTATGACGCCTATCTGACCACAGGGTCTAGAACCAGTGACTTCAAGTTTGTCCACCCGTATAATGACAACACTCTACCTGCAGACGATACTATGAGGAAATCTATAAATGATTTTGCAGAGGCTTTTGGAGACTCTGATGGGTCACCAGAGGTAAGAATTGTTAGTTTGGATCAATGACATGTTGTAATTTAATTGTCATATAAATGCTTTTAAATATCATGTAGACTGCAGTACCTTATATCACATATGATCATGGCACTATTGTGGCATACTTCTATATCATTTGAATGGATTACATTGCAGTATACTACTATCTGTCTTTGTCTGTGGTCAGAAGTCCACATCCATTGTGTATTTGACAGGATACTTTCCTTATTGTTATGCTATATTATATTATTTGATATGGTTCTATTTTTTCCTTTTAAATTCAGTGAATCACTTCCTCTTTGTTTCTTCCATGCATGTCCTCAGCAATGTACTGCACATATTAGCTGGTTATGTTTTTAATTTAAACTGCTTGTGTTGTTTTGGTAAAGTTTTGTTTAGATATGATGGATGAATCAGTCTGAGATAATTGTGACTGTGAGTCGGTAAAATGAATATTATAAAAATGTGGAAACTTGTGGAAATATATTATTGATTCAATCAATCAATTCAATTGATTCAACTATTCCTGGGGGAAAATATTTAATCATAGTGATGTGACTTTACGTGCAAATAACATGGAACTGTTATGTGTCATTTGCACTTGTGGTGTTGCAATACACCAGCAGAGTTAAATGCTTGCAGCCCGCTGTGTTCACCATCCACCAATAGAACACATAATGGAGGTATACAATCTATGTATTTCTCTCTCTCTCTCTCTCTACGCACGCACGCACACGCCTGCGCATGAGCGTGAGCCTGTGCAATCTGTAGCCTGTTTCCGCTTCTGCTGACAGGACTCAGGAGAGGCACCTGGACTCCTGGAGTGTAGTGAAGCTGTATGGACCAGAGCTAGTGACGCTGTATAGCCTATCTTCCTCATCTGCATACATCTGTTTTAATAAGTGGTCATTGCACTTACTGTTGCCTTTCTATCAACTCGAAACAGTCTGGTCATTCTCCTCTGCCCTCACACTGCTGTTCAGTGGATATTTGGCTTTTTTTGGTACAATCCTCAGAAACCCCTATAGAAATGGTTGAGTGTGAAAATCCCAGTAGATCAGCTGTTTCTGAATTACACCAGCGTTTGGCACCTAAAGCCATGCCACAGTAAAAATCACATTTCCCTCCCCATTCGGACCTGGATTTGAACTAGCAGATACATTTGACCTTGTGACTTGCAGCTGGACACTGTGTGTGTGTGTGTGTGTGTGTGTGTGTGTGTGTGTGTGTGTGTGTGTGTGTGTGTGTGTGTGTGTGTGTGTGTGTGTGTGTGTGTGTGTGTGTGTTGGATATGGTGTAACTGTATATTAGCAGGGACTAGTTGCGAGTCAGGAGAGGAAGGGCAGGACTGGACATGAGAGTGAAGGGCTTTTATATGGCAGTTTACTGTGGTTGTAGGCACAGGTATACAGGCATGGCATGGGAATGAAGATGGTACAGCACTGAGTGTGAATGACAATGTATCAATGTGGTTCTGCAATAAATACAGACAGGAAACAATAAGTATGAGTACAAATACCATATGCCTACAATATCACACGATAAGGATCACATTAATATCATCATAAACATTAGTACACACCACACCTTTCCATGTAAGCTGCACAATAAGATCAATATCAATAAGTCTCTGCAGCCTAAATCTGCGTAAAGTGGCTTAATTGGAAATCAAAGGGCCGACCGCTGATTGATTGATTGAAGTATTTATTAACAGATTGGAAAATTACAGTACATTTCAAGCACAACTGTTACTCAATACAAAACTGTTAACTGTCTGTGGACGACACCATAAAGCATTACACTTGTTTAAAATATAGGTCCACCATGCATGTTCATTTCATCATAACATTTAGACACATACAAAGCTGCCGGACATTTAGAGACGTACACGGTCATGGTCAAGGTAAACGTTATTGTCCACAAGGGAAATTTGTTTTGTGCTTTCACCCCTGCTGCAGCCACACACAAAACATTAATGACAAACAAAATACACAACAGAGGGAGTCACATTACACAAGTGCACACATAGTGTGAATAATCTAACGTCTTACAGTCACTGCTGTTTCAGAGCCTCATTCAACATTTTAGTTGACGCTGGTACAACGATTTACACTTGATGTACTTCCACTTCTGTTATACCTTCTCCCAGAGGGCAGAATTACAAACTTTTTTTTAGCCTGTTTTAATGTAGCCTGCTCATAAATATACTGCATAGAGGGTAGTTGACTTACCCCTATGATCTTCCCTGCACAATTTGGACTAAGTTGCACTGAGAGATTACCGAACAAAACTAGATGAGTGAACTTTTGAGTGAACTTTTAATTGTACTTGCATCACCCATACTCTAAGGCATAAATATATCTATGGCTCTAAGGCGTCACCGCTCCAAGACTGGAATAATGACCCACAATGCATTGCGCACTTAAGGTGGCAGGTACATATTGCTCTGAACAGTTCTTAAGGTGGTAATCAACTTATATTATATCTTTGGAGTGTGTGTGTGTGTGTGTGTGTGTGTGTGTGTGTGTGTGTGTGTGTGTGTGTGTGTGTGTGTGTGTGTGTGTGTGTGTGTGTGTGTGTGTGTGTGTGTGTGTGTGTGTGTGTGCGCGCGCGCGCGTTCATGTTTGTAAAACAAAAACGTAAGGGACCAAGGGTTGCTTCCCCCCTCTGCTTACTGTCACTGTCTATGGTGCTGAAATCCTATTTGCACTCGGTAATATTATGGTTCATATGGGTCTGTTGCTGTGGTAGCCTACTTTGCAAATATTTTGATTAAACATAAATGACATTCCACGTTAAATATGAGTTCAATGAAAAACAAAAAAATAGGTTCGAGTTCTTTCTAGGTAGGTTTGTTAACATGGATGGAAATTATGAGTTAGTTAATTAAAGTTAAAGGCTGGCAAACATTATTGATTAGTTTCCATTGATTGGAATATACCCTTGGTTCTTAACTTCTGTTGTGTGGCATGATGTGTCCTCACGGTGTCGCTATACACTAACAGAGTGAAATGTCCCACGTATGTCTTCATTTCTCACTGACGTGACCACATAGCTGAGGCATAAAACTAGAAGGTTGTCGAAAGCTGTTGTCAAAGCCAAGCAATAACTCGTAGTCTGAAATTGTATCTTTTAGTCCCGTGTCAATACTTATTGACAAATACGTTCAATTAGGCTACTTAACTGTTATGGAGATGGTTAAGAAGAGGCATTTAATTCAATGCTGCGGCTTTGTCTTTTTTCTTTTTTTGTTCCAATGTGCTCATGGCGACCTAAGATACTCTATCCCGGAGGAGATGAAGCCTGGATCGGTTGTTGGAAATATAGCCAAGGACCTCGGACTTGAAGTGGGTCGACTAGTGTCTCGTAAAGCTCGTCTTGATTTGAAAGAAAACGAGAGGAAATATTGTGACTTCAACGTTCGAAACGGGGATCTCGTTGTCGCGGAGAGGATGGACCGTGAGGAGATTTGTGGGGAAAAGCCTTCTTGTCTTTTGAAATTCGAGTTGCTCTTGGAGAGTCCTTTGGAATTACATCGCATATCACTTCAGATCCAAGACATAAATGATAATTCACCCGTTTTCCAAAAAGATGTTCTCAAATTAGAAATTAGAGAATCGGCTGTCAAAGGAGCTCGGTATCGCATTAATCCCGCCCATGATGCAGATACAGGCAATAATGCTGTTCAGAGTTATACACTGCAACGCAATGACAACTTTATCTTGAATACCCAGACAACCAGTGCTGGTAGGAAATATGGTGAATTAATTTTAGACAAAGAGTTAGACAGAGAGGAGCAGCAGGAGATTAAGTTATTACTGACTGCTCTAGATGGTGGTTCTCCACAGAGATCAGGTACTGTAGTCATACACGTCACTGTATTGGATGCTAATGATAACGCCCCGGTATTCAGCCAAACCGTCTATGAAGCTAGTTTGCCTGAAAACTCGCCATTCAAAACTCCAGTTATTACTGTGAGTGCAACAGACGCAGACGATGGCGTGAATGGAGTAGTTACATATGAATTTAGCCAAAGATCTGAAAAATTACACAAATTATTTTCGCTGGATCAAGCAACAGGAGAAATTATTGTAACAGGTGAGATTGATTATGAAGAGGGGTCCAAATATGAAATGTTTGTAGAGGCAAAAGATGGTTATGGTCTCTCTTCTGATGCAAAAGTAATTATCAGTATTAAAGACATGAATGACAATGCCCCAGTTATATATCTAAAATCTCTGACCATGAGTCCCATACCAGAGAATGTGCCTTCTGGTACAGAGGTGGGCATCATTAACGTGCATGATCGAGATTCAGAACGGAACCAACAGATAATTTGCTCCATTCAGCAAAATGTTCCTTTTAAGCTTGTTCCTTCTATCAAAAACTATTATTCATTGGTGACAATAAGTGAACTTGACCGAGAACTAGTGTCTGATTACAATATTACAATAACTGCAACAGACAAGGGCTCTCCACCTCTGTCATCTTCTAAAACTATTCACCTATCAGTAGGTGACATCAATGACAACCCACCTGTGTTTGAAGAACAATCATACAGTGCCTATGTGACTGAAAATAACAAACCTGGATCCACCTTGTGTTCGGTTTCTGCTTTAGACCCAGACTGGAGACAAAATGGAACAGTGCTTTACTCTCTTTTTCCTGGTGAGGTGAATGGTGCCCCTGTGACTAACTACCTATCCATTAATGGAGACACGGGGGTTATCCACGCTGTGAGGTCATTTGATTATGAACAGTTCAGGAGTTTTAAAGTCCATGTGATAGCCAGAGACAATGGTTCTCCTCCTCTTAGCAGCAATGTGACTGTCAGTGTCTTCATATCAGATGGGAATGACAACTCCCCTCAGATACTGTACCCGGCCCCAGAGGGCAACTCTCTTATGACAGAGCTGGTCCCCAAAGCAGCTCTGGGGGGCTCTCTGGTGTCCAAGGTGATAGCAGTAGATGCAGACTCTGGACAAAATGCATGGCTATCCTATCATATTGTCAAATCCACTGACACAGGACTTTTCACTATTGGTCTCCACAGCGGAGAGATCAGGACACAGCGAGACATTTCTGAATCTGACGGCATGAAACAGAACCTCATTGTGTCAGTGAAAGATAATGGACAACCTTCTCTCTCTGCCACCTGTCCTATATATTTACTTATTTCTGACAACTTGGCTGAAGTTCCAGAGCTTAAAGATATATCTTATGATGAGAACAACTCTAAACTGACCTCATATCTTATTGTTGCATTGGTGTCTGTCTCCACCTTTTTCCTGACTTTCATTATTGTCATCCTGGGTGTGAGGTTTTGTCGCAGGAGAAAGCCCAGACTGTTGTTTGATGGAGCGGTTGCCATCCCCAGTGCTTATCTCCCTCCAAATTATGCAGAAGTTGATGGCACAGGAACTTTACGCAGCACTTATAATTATGACGCCTATCTGACCACAGGATCTAGAACCAGTGACTTCAAATTCGTCCACCCGTATAATGACAACACTCTACCTGCAGACGACACTATGAGGAAATCTATAAATGATTTTGCTGAGGCTTTTGGAGACTCTGATGGGTCACCAGAGGTAAGACTTGTCGCTTGAGGGAACCTAATGTTTTATCTTGGACTTGCATTTTAGCTGTCCCACTAATAGTCGATTATTTTGTATCCTCCTTATGTTTTGTATTTTCATTTCGTTGGCCCTTATATGCAATAACTCTCCTTGGATTTGATTAGTCTACTTTTGTCTGGTGGGTCGATCAACCATGTAGTGCATTTGACATTCATAGTTGCATAGGTCTAAAATAATTTGGCACTAATGTTACATATTTGTGTTCAATTCATGTGTCTCTGTCTGTCTGTCTGTCTGTCTGTCTGTCTGTCTGTCTGTCTGTCTGTCTGTCTGTCTGTCTGTCTGTCTGTCTGTCTGTCTGTCTGTCTGTCTGTCTGTCTGTCTGTCTGTCTGTCTGTCTGTCTGTCTGTCTGTCAGAGAGAGAGAGAGAGAGAGAGAGAGAGACACATGTGGTCATTTTTGTGTGGTGTAAACCACTCCTACAACTGGCTTTGTTAGTTTACGTGTCTGTCTGTCTGTCTGTTCGTACCAAAAAATGAGCATGGTTGCTATGGTCACCCAGTTCACACGGGTGTGATTTCATTACGTCAGACATTACGTCAGACCACAGCTGATCAGTCTATATAAGACCTTACACCACTCAGTTCACACAGGTGTGATTTTTTTTTGTTATACAGTTCGGTCATATCTGTTGAACAAGTGATACTGTTGAACAAGTGATCTCAAAGTGATAACTTTGAGATTCTTTAAAATATAGGTACAAACCAAAGTTTATAATAATTGTGATGAAAAGATACTTTAATCATTCTTGAAATAATATTAAATCTAGCAGTGATCCAATAAGTTGTTGGTTTGGTGTTTGAAACAATTGAGCCTAATTGGTTGGGAATTAGTTCCCATGCAAGATATTGAGCCCAATATGACCAATGCATTTAATTTCATTGCTGATGTTCTTTCGATAGAAATAACACTATGTTTTACTTATTTGTGTTTCAAAATGTAGTTGTTTGAAATGGCTGAGATTTGTTTGGACAATTATTTAGTTTAGTTTTGGCGATTGTCAGAAATAATGTATCACAATGTTTGTGTATGTGCTATATCTGCATTATTTTCTGATGAATAGTAAATACTTTGTTGAATGTAATTCTACATCATCTATATTCATATACATTTTCAAATGTAGTGATCAAATGGCTGAACTGTGTTTTGGGTCTGTTGGCTAATATGGCTATCTGTCATGTGCACAGTGCACTCATGTTGTGCATGGAGAGAGAGAGAGAGAGAGAGAGAGAGAGAGAGAAAGAGAGAGAGAAAAACACCTTATAGGGTAAACACTTTTTGTAAAAATGACTTGGATGTTGCCATAAAGCCATCTGTTGAATTTACACCCAAGCCTATGGTCTCTTATGTGGCTCAATTTAAAAGCACATCCATATTAAGCGCAAATTGCAATCAGGTCAAACATGTGACACCTGGAACATCCAAATTGAAACATCGTGTTGATATACTGAGTTGAGTTTTTGTAGTTATATTTGGCCGTGTTTTTCTTTCGAAATTGACAGCTACACATACATTTGGACTGATTGATGCAACGAGTCATAGGTTGTTAAAATTGAAGAGGGTGCTTGTAAGTTAAACTGCCATGGCTTGTTGTTTTTTTCACATCAAGCGTATAGGGAATGTGCATATAATTATACAGTAAGCTCAATATGCCTACATTCCATGCATTGTTGTTTGTATTGCAATCAGCTGGGTACTGGATGTCCGCAATGTGTACTGTTAGTGTTAGGCTTCTGATTGAATAGGATTCATATCAATGATAAGCTCTTGCGCCTTAGTCTATGTATACATTGTAAGAAATAAGTACCTTTTGTTGTGATAAATATTCACATTTCTTTTGACAAATTCAGCCGCTTAACACCCCATCCTTAGCAGTCGCTGTCCATGGTGCTGGATTATACTTTGCATTTTGCACTCTATGGGCACTATATTGCAATGGTATAGCTGGACTACTGTGCGAAAATTGCTCTCAGTTTTGTTTAGAGATATCTGGCTATAAGGTTATACAACTTTAGGTTCTTAACATTTGTAATCGGAGATTCTTAACGTTAAATGCTGACAAAAAACGAGTTGAGAAAGTTGAGTTTACTTTGCATAGACTATACATAATACTCCTGGTTCTGTAATGTGACATGTGTCCTCACGGTGTCGCTATGCACCAATAGAGTGAAAAGGTCTAAGGAACGTATTTAATACCCACCAACTGACATATCTGAGGCAAACAATAATCTAGAATGTTGTCGAAAGCTGCTCTCTATGCCAAGCAAGAACTCGTAGTCTGCTGAAATTTCGCCTTTTGTGTTGGATATCAATACTTATTGATTAATATACATCCTGGAAAGTGGGCACCACTGCTGCTGAGATGATGCAAGGGCTTTTTATACAACGCTGGGGCTTTGTCTTTTTCCTTTTTTTGTTCCAATGTGCTCATGGCGACCTGAGCTATTTTATCCTGGAAGAGATGAAGCCCGGGTCTGTTATTGGAAATATTGCCAAAGATCTCGGACTTGAAGTGGGTCGATTATCTACTCGTAAGGCTCGTCTACACGTGAAAGAAAACGAGAGGAAATATTGTGATTTCAATGTTCGAAACGGGGATCTGATTGTCGCGGAGAGGATGGACCGCGAGGAGCTTTGTGGAGAAAAGCCTTCATGTCTTTGGAAATTCGAGTTGCTCTTGGAGAGTCCTTTAGAATTACATCGCATATCACTTCAAATCCAAGATATTAATGATAATTCACCCGTTTTCCAAAAAGATGTGATCAAGTTAGAAATTAGAGAATCTGCTGTCAAAGGAGCTCGCTATCGCATTAATCCCGCCCATGATGCAGATATAGGCAATAATGCCGTTCAGAGCTACACACTGCAACGGAATGACAACTTTCTCTTGAATACCCAGACGACAAGTGCCGATAGGAAATATGGTGAATTGATTTTAGATAAGGAGTTAGACAGAGAGGAGCAGCAGGAAATTAAATTATTACTGACGGCTCTAGATGGTGGTTCTCCACAGAGATCAGGTACTGTAATCATCCACGTCACTGTATTAGATGCTAATGATAACGCCCCAGTGTTCAGCCAGGTCGTCTATGAAGCTAGTCTGCCTGAAAACTCGCATTTGAAAACTCCAGTTATTACTGTGACTGCAACAGACTCAGACGAGGGCGTGAATGGAATAGTTTCATATGAATTTAGCCAAGTGTCTGAAAAGTCACAAAATATATTTTCACTGGATCAGGCAACAGGAGAAATAATTGTAACAGGTGATATTGATTATGAAGAGGGATCCAAATATGAAATGTTTGTAGAGGCAAAAGATGGATATGGTCTCTCTACTGATGTAAAAGTAATTATAAGTATTACTGATATGAATGACAATGCCCCAGTTATATATATAAATTCTCTGACTAGCCTCATACCAGAGAATGTGCCATCTGGTACAGAAGTGGGCATAATTAATGTGCATGATAGAGACTCAGAGAAGAACCAACAGATAATTTGCTCCATTCAGCAAAATGTCCCTTTTAAGCTTGTTCCTTCTATCAAAAACTATTATTCAATAGTGACAATAAGTGAACTTGACCGTGAACTAGTGTCTGATTTCAACATTACAATAACTGCCACAGACAAGGGCTCTCCACCTCTGTCATCTTCTAAAACGATTCACCTATCAGTAGCTGACATCAATGACAACCCACCTGTGTTTGAAGAACAATCATACAGTGCCTATGTGACTGAAAATAATAAACCTGGATCCACCCTTTGTTCGGTTTCTGCTTTAGACCCTGACTGGAGACAAAATGGAACAGTGATTTACTCTCTGTTTTCTGATGAGGTTAATGGTTCCCCTGTGACTTCCTATCTATCCATCAACGGAGACACAGGAGTTATCCACGCTTTGAGGTCATTTGATTATGAACAGTTCAGGAGTTTTAAAGTCCATGTGATAGCCAGAGACAATGGTTCTCCTCCACTCAGCAGCAATGTGACTGTCAGTGTTTTCATAACAGATGTGAATGACAACTCTCCTCAGATACTATACCCGGCCCCGGAGGGAAGCTCATTCATGACTGAGCTGGTCCCCAAAGTAGCTCTGGGGCGCTCTCTGGTATCCAAGGTAATAGCAGTAGATGCAGACTCTGGACAGAATGCCTGGCTGTCCTATCATATTGTAAAATCCACTGACCCAGGACTTTTCACTATTGGTCTCCACAGCGGAGAGATCAGGACACAGCGGGACATTTCTGAAAGTGACAGCATGAAACAGAACCTCATTGTGTCAGTGAAAGATAATGGACAGCCTTCTCTCTCTGCTACCTGTTCCTTGTATTTGCTTATTTCTGATAACTTGGCGGAAGTCCCTGAACTTAAAGATATGTCTTTTGATGAGAACAATTCTAAGTTTACCTCTTATCTGATCATAGCTCTGGTGTCTGTGTCCACCTTTTTCCTGACCTTCATTATTGTCATCCTGGGTGTGAAGTTTTGTCACAGAAGAAAGCCCAGGCTGCTGTTTGATGGAGCAGTTGCCATCCCAAGTGCTTATCTCCCTCCTAATTATTCAGAGGTTGATGCCACAGGAACTCTACGCAGCACTTACAATTATGATGGCTACATGACAACGGGTTCCAGAACCAGTGACTTTAAGTTTGTCAGCTCATACAATGAAAACACACTGCCTGCTGACCAGACTCTGAGAAAATCTCCCACAGACTTTGCAGTAGCATTTGGAGATTCCGATACTTCCCCTGAGGTAGGAACCTTGAGTCCCAGCTGTTAGATGTTATTAACTGCATGAGTCAAGCTCAAGCATTATAATTTTGTTTTTGCATTAGTATCCACTATCCATCTTTCAATTGTCAAATTGTTTAGAGTCTTTGGGTGATTTTATGCTTAATATACAGTAGTATGTTATTGTGAAGAATGTTTTCATTTTTTTGAGTGGTGTAAACCACTCCTACAACTGGCTTTTTTGTGCAGAAAAAATGAGCATGGTTGCTATGTTCACCCTGTTCACCCGGGTGTGATTTTTTTCCTATATGCCCAGCTTTGTGTGTCTGTGTGTACGACATGTGTGATGATTTGATTGGCTGAGCATGGAATGTGATGTTGATAAGAGCGCCCTTACTTCATACAAGTGTGATTCTTAATTGGTAAAAATAGATGCAATGCCATGCATTGATATAACACTCTACCTCTTGTAGTGGCTGTGGGTTTTGTTGATTGCTTTTTTCCTGTCCTTGGTGAAGTGTTACCCTCCAACTTTGGAGGGTATAACACAACTTTGGGGTCAATGGCATCACTGATTTATTCATATAATTTAGCTATAATTATATTAGATTCATATTTTTCAACTTTTTTGTAGTTTGTTGTAGTCGTTTTCTGGTGTGAGGGAGATGATGGCATGCTGATTCATTTACGTGGCATTGTCTATAATAACTTTTAATTAACTTTTCCCTGTCATGTTGCTTGTGCATGGGTTATCTTCTACTTTTAAGTGTTTATTGTTGATGAACCAATTGCTTAACTACATTGTTGCAGCTATAGATTTTAATTTCTTTATTTGGCTACGTCAGCTAACGTAACCTATAATAATCATTTATCAGTTAAAGCAACATTTTATGAATTAAATGTTATTTTATATTGTAGATTATGTTACATTTGGGGTAGTTGTATTTAGTCTCCCTACTCTTCTATTGAGGTTTATCACGTTAAAGGTCACGTCTCACCTAGACACAGTATCTGACTCGAATTTTGACCTGATACTCAAGATTCAATTTATCCCCTGAGCAAGCAGGCAGGCTCTATTAGCTAAATGGTATAAAATTAATTCAGCAGTTTTAAAGTATGTGTTGTATTAATAATATATGTTGTTTGTTTTTAGTTTGTTTTTAGTTTTGATAAATGTTGGTGTCATGTGAGTACTCATAGGAGTACCTTGTGTTAATTTCCATGATGTCCACATGTGGAATCCCATTTTGATGAGTGG
The DNA here is from genome assembly GCF_951216825.1 of Electrona antarctica. NCBI lineage: Eukaryota > Metazoa > Chordata > Actinopteri > Myctophiformes > Myctophidae > Electrona > Electrona antarctica. The sequence goes on along the minus strand of NC_136806.1, from coordinate 26,192,073 downwards.
TATAATTGTTATTAAAATGAAAAGGCAGGCTATTGATTCGTTCTAATCTTATTTTTTAATTCAATGGTTTTCTGCAAATAATTTCTCTTATAATTCTTATAAAGCATAATCTGTGTTAAACATGGGAATCAAAAGTGTAAAACAATTATCCTCACTTCCAACTCTGTTCAGTCATTTTATATTGGCCTGCGTGGGTGTGCTGACAGTTCAGAAACGTGTCTGCAGTGTCATCATCGGAAGGCAGGTTTGGCCATTTCTAGAGGCCATTTCAAACAACTATCATGTTTATTGATGTGAGACCAATGGCTTCTATTTCAGCATGGCGCATATTTGATTCCCCCGAAGAGATGTTTGTCTTGAAGAAAATACAATTTAGCAAAACATGGAAAGCATAATGTGGTACATTTAATTAAATAAATAACGTGGTTCGACTTTGATGTCATGTTTCCACAATTAGGCACACATACTTACACCTTAAATTGTACACTACACGGAGTCATGCCTTCACTTACTAAGCCAATATAATGTGTTTGTAAATTGACAATAGCATGGTGTGTTATGTCAAAGAGGAGCTCATGGTGTCGCTATCCACTAAGGAAGGAAGATAGATGGTCATTCTTTCTCACTTTTGCGTCGACGGATATAAGGCGTTATTCCTTGTGGTGTGGTGTGCGTTGACGAGCATGCGATAGTCATTTTGTTATGTGCTGAACCAAATACAGTTGCCGGATAGTATTTTTTCTTGTATCTTTATTTGGCCTCTTCTTACAACAAGATGGTGAACCATGGATTTGTCTTGCACGGCGTTGCCTTTCTTTTCCTAAACCTGAATTTCGGCTATGGAGACGTGAGCTACAGTATTCCAGAGGAGATGAAACGCGGATCTGTTATTGGAAATATTGCCAAGGATCTGGGCTTGCCAACAAACCAACTATCATCGCGCAAAGCTAGGATTGATACCGAAGGGAATGTCAAACGGTATTGTGACATTAATCTGAGCACCGGGGATTTGATTGCTGCCGACAGGATTGATAGAGAGGGCCTTTGTGGCAAGAAGGCGTTGTGTGTTTTAAAAGAGGAACTTGTGCTGGAGAATCCTTTAGAACTGCATAGCATCAGTGTTCGTGTTCAAGATATAAACGATAACTCGCCACAGTTTACCGAGGACTTAATTTCATTTGAAATAAGAGAATCAGCTGTCAAAGGGACTCGATATCCTTTAAATGAAGCCTTTGATTCCGATATCGGGACCAACGCTGTGCAAACATACACTCTACAAAGTAATGAGCATTTCACCATTCATTTGGATAAGGGTGGCTCTGGACGCACACGCAATGAATTGGTTCTGGTAAAAGAATTAGACAGAGAACAAGCAAGTGAATTAGAGTTATTACTCTCAGCATTAGATGGAGGCGATCCACAGAGATCAGGTACTGTAGTCATACACGTCACTGTACTTGATGCTAATGATAACGCCCCTGTGTTTAGCCAGGCCGTCTATAAAGTCAGCCTAACAGAAAACTCTCCCCTGGATACTGTAGTTACTACAGTGAGTGCAACTGATGCAGATGAAGGACCCAATGGCGATATAACATACTACTTTGATCATCTGACTGATGAATTTGTCGGTTTATTCTCACTTGATCATAAGACAGGGGAGATAAGTATCACTGGTTCTATTGATTATGAGAATGAGTCATCATATGAACTACGAATTAGAGCCAAGGATACAGCAGGGCTTACATCATATTGTACAGTAATACTAGATATAACAGATGTAAATGACAACCCACCTATGATCCATTTGAAATCTCTGGCCAGTTCCATACCAGAGAATGTGCCATCTGGTACAGAGGTGGGCATTATCAATGTGCAAGACAGAGACTCAGATAATAATAAACAGGTCCGGTGCTCCATTCAGCAAAACGTTCCTTTTAAGCTTGTTCCTTCAATCAAAAATTATTATTCTCTACTCACTACGGGAGAGCTTGACCGTGAACTAATGTCAGATTACAACATTACAATCACTGCCACTGACGAGGGCTCTCCACCTCTGTCATCTTCTAAAACTATTCATTTATCAGTAAGTGATGTGAATGACAACTCACCTGCGTTTAAGGAACAGTCCTACAGCACCTACATAACTGAAAATAATAAACCTGGTTCAACTTTATGTTCTGTTACTGCCATAGACCCAGACTGGAGACAAAATGGAACAGTGATTTATTCTCTCCTGCCTGGTGAGGTGAAAGGTGCCCCTGTGTCTTCCTATATATCCATTAATGGAGACACCGGGGTGATTCATGCTGTGAGGTCCTTTGATTATGAACAGTTCAGGAGCTTTAACGTCCACATTATGGCCAGAGACAATGGTTCTCCTCCGCTCAGTAGCAATGTGACAGTCAGTGTCTTCATCACAGATGTGAATGACAACTCTCCTCAGATACTGTACCCCACCTCGGAGGGCAACTCTTTCATGACTGAGCTGATCCAAAAAGCAGCCCAGGGGCGCTCTCTTGTTTCCAAGGTGATAGCAGTGGATGCAGACTCTGGACAGAACGCCTGGTTGTCTTATCATATTGTCAAATCCACTGATCCAAGCCTTTTCACTATTGGTCTCCACAGCGGAGAGATCAGGACAGAGAGAGACATTTCTGAAAGTGACAGCATGAAACAGAACCTTATTGTTGCAGTAAAAGATAATGGACACCCTTCTCTCTCTGCCACCTGTTCCTTGTATTTACTTATTTCTGATAACTTGGCAGAAGTTCCTGAACTAAAAGATATGTCTTTTGATGAGAACAATTCTAAAATGACCTCTTATCTGATCATAGCTCTGGTGTCCGTGTCCACTTTTTTCTTGACCTTCATTATTGTCATCCTGGGTGTGAAGTTTTGTCACAGAAGAAAGCCCAGACTCTTGTTTGATGGAGCAGTTGCCATACCCAGTGCTTATCTCCCTCCAACTTATGCAGAGGTTGATGGCACAGGAACTTTACGCAGCACTTACAATTATGACGGCTACATGACAACAGGTTCCCGAACCAGTGACTTTAAGTTCGTCAGCTCATACAATGACAACACACTGCCTGCTGACCAGACTCTGAGAAAAACTCCCACAGACTTTGCAGCATTTGAAGATTCTGATTCTTCCCCTGAGGTAGGAACCTTGAGTCCCAGCTATAGGTGTTATTAACTGAGTTAATATTGTGATCCTTCAGGGTTACTTTTTTATTTGCCACAGATAAACATCAGGCTGTCATCTTTTTCAGCATATGCTTTTACAGTAGGCCTATATGAGTGCACTGTACTGTTTATTTTTGTCCTGTTGATTATTTTCATCATTTCCATTCATGCCTTTGTGTTGTCGCTGTCCCTGGTTCTGAATTGCACTCATATGTCTTTCTGAGTCAGGGACATACAGTGTTTTGATTTGTTTTTGTTCACATCATTTTCATCATTGAAAGAAAGGTATTGGTTAGTCATCTCTTGATGTGTTCTTCAGGGATATTATTGGTTCACTATTACTTTAGGCATATAGGTAGAAGATGGTATACCGTATGTTTTTCTTTTCTTTTATTGTTCTTTTTTTTTTTTAAAGCTGCTTTGGTTTTTTTGGGAAGGGTAATTGCTATAATGATTGAGAGAAGCATTATCTTGGCATAATGGGCTATATCTTGCGCCACCCTTAACCCTTATCCCTAAACGTATTTGCCATTTTTTTACTATTACAAAAATACATGCATAATACATACATACATACATACAAATACATACATAACATACATATATACATATATATATATATATATATATATATATATATATATATATATATATATATATATATATATATATATATATATGGTTATGTATGTACACACACACACACACACACACACACACACACACACACACACACACACACACACACACACACACACACAAACACTGTTGTTGTTGTTATTATTGCTCTACTCTTCATGTAAATAGCAGAGGTAGATTTAAGTGAAGTTTAGCCTGCCAAAAATATGGGGAAACGTGGTGCAATTCAATGTCACATACTGTGCGTGTGCGCGTGCGCGTGCGCGTGTCAATGAGACGGTAGTTTATCAGGTAGTGGAACTTGAGACATGGCACCTGAGAGACAATTTGACGAAAAGGTTTAATAATCACTGACATCCATTCCAAAGTGTTTATAATAAGCAACTTAACACAAGTAAACCGATTGTTCTGATGTATTTCATTTTTGATAACTGAGACATGGTGACGAAAAGGTTTAATAATCACTGACATCCATTCCAAAGTGTTTATAATAAGCAACTTAACACAAGTAAACCGATTGTTCTGGTGTATTTCATTTTTGATAACTGATGCATATAGCATTAGTAAATTATTGTAGTTCTATAAGCTGTTTTGTTCATCATAGGGTGACGTGGGAATATTGGTTTTAGCGCGTTGTCAGTCATGCTTCCTTATACCGTGCAAGATTTTGCAATGCACTGCACTGAACGGGTCTCATGGTGTCGCTATAGGCTGTACCAATGAAGCTAGAATGTATATCCAGTTATCCACCCTCTCTGCCCTTTTGTGTCGACGCATACGACGCTAAAATCCTGCATGGCGTTGTGCTACTTGCCATTGAAGAAGTTAAACCTGGTGTGTGTTTGTTCATATTGAGGTAATGCTTTGAAACTAAATAGCTTGCAGATTTGGAGGACTTTGTCGTTGTAGCGATGGGAGACACGACGGACACCATGGTGTTGCCTTTCCACGGCGTTGCTTTTATTTTTCTTGTCCTGCAATCTGTCTGTGGAGACATAAGCTACTCGATCCCGGAAGAAATGGAACGTGGATCTGTGGTTGGAAATATAGCCAAGGATCTTGGACTTGAATTGGGAACACTTTTCGCTCGTAAGCCCCGCATTGATACGGAAGGTGTCAACATACAGCACTGTGGCATTAATCTGGTTACTGGAGACTTGATTGTTGCAGAGAGGATTGACAGAGAGGGGCTTTGTGCAAAAAAGGCATCTTGTGTTCTGAAACAGGAACTTGTGCTTGAAAATCCTTTAGAGCTGCATCGCATCAGTATCATTGTTCAAGATATTAATGACAACAGCCCACAATTTAAACAGGAATTACTGAAATTTGAAATAAGAGAATCAGCTGTCAAAGGCGCCCGTTTTCTTCTAGATGAGGCGCACGATGCAGATATCGGAATTAATGCTGTTCAGGAATACATTCTTCAACGAAATGAGCATTTCAAGTTGAATGTAAATACGAAGTCGGGTGGGCGAAAATACGGAGAATTGATTTTAGAAAAGGAATTGGACAGAGAAGAAAAACAGGAGGCGACATTATTGCTAACTGCTATAGATGGCGGTTCTCCTCAAAGATCAGGTACTGTAGTCATACACGTTACTGTACTCGACGCTAATGATAACGCCCCAGTGTTTAGTCAAGCAGTTTATAAAGCCAGTCTGACTGAAAACTCTCCTCGAGATACTGTAGTGGTTAAAGTGAGTGCTACTGATGCGGACGAGGGGATTAATGGAGAAGTAATTTATGGCTTTGATCACGTTTCTGATGAGAATAGCGATGCATTTTTTCTAGACCCTAAAACAGGAGAGGTAAAAGTGACAGGAGATATCGACTATGAGAAAGAATCTTCATATGAAATGCAGATTAGCGCCAAAGATAGTCTCGGACTGGCGACATATGCTACGCTGGTGATTGACGTAATTGATATAAATGATAATGCCCCTGTTATATATCAAAAATCCTTAACTAACCCCATACCAGAGAACGTACCACCTGATACAGAGGTTGGCATCATAAATGTGCAGGATAGAGACTCAGGGAATAACAGACAGGTCCGCTGCTCCATTCGGCAAAATGTTCCTTTTATGCTTGTTCCATCTATTAAAAACTATTATTCTCTAGTAACTACTGCACAGCTGGACAGAGAATTTGTTTCTGATTACAACATTACAATCACTGCCACTGACGAGGGCTCTCCACCTCTGTCATCCTCGAAAACTATTCGGTTGTCAGTAGGTGACATCAATGACAACCCACCTGTTTTTGAGGAACAGTCCTACAGCGCCTACGTGACTGAGAACAACAAACCCGGCTCTACTTTATGTTCTATCAGTGCTCGAGACCCAGACTGGAGACAAAATGGTACAGTGATTTATTCACTCTTTCCTGGTGAGGTGAACGGTGCCCCAGTGTCCTCTTATCTCTCTCTTAACGGAGACACAGGAGTGATCCACGCTGTGAGGTCCTTTGACTATGAACAATTTAGGAGCTTTAAAGTCAGTGTTCTGGCCAGAGACAACGGGTCTCCTCCACTCAGCAGCAATGTCACTGTCACTGTGTTTATAATGGATGTGAATGACAACGCTCCTCAAATACTGTACCCCGCCCCAGAGGGTAACTCCTTCATGACTGAGCTGGTCCCCAAAGCTGCACACAGGGGCTCTCTAGTGTCCAAGGTGATAGCAGTGGACGCAGACTCTGGACAGAATGCCTGGCTATCATATAATATTGTTAAATCCACTGATCCAGGACTTTTTACTATTGATCTTCACAGTGGAGAGATCAGGACACAGAGGGACATTTCTGAATCCGACAGCATGAAACAGAACCTAATTGTGATTGTGAAAGATAACGGAGACCCATCTCTCTCTGCGACCTGTGCCATGTATTTACTGGTTTCTGACAACTTGGCTGAAGTGCCAGAACTGAAAGACATGTCTCATGATGAGAATAATTCAAAACTGACTTCATATCTCATCATTGCGTTGGTTTCTGTTACTACCTTCTTCCTGACCTTCATCATTATCATCATGGGTGTGAGGTTTTGTCGCAGGAGAAAGCCCAGACTGTTGTTTGATGGAGCCGTTGCCATCCCCAGCGCTTATCTCCCTCCTAATTATGCAGAGGTTGATGCCACAGGAACTTTACGCAGCACCTACAATTATGACACATACTTGACAACGGGTTCTAGAACCAGTGATTTTAAATTTCTCAGTTCCGATAATGACAACACGCTGCCTGCAGACCAGACTCTGAGGAAAACTCCGACCGACTTTGCTGAGACATTTGGAGATTCCGATAGTTCTCCTGAGGTATGAAGCCGTAGTTCAAACTTGTATGGCTTATAAACTGGCTTGCCATCAATCATTGTTATTTACCCCAACATTATATTTTCTATCGTTTACTTGTGTGCATAGCATTTCACATCTATGTGAAATAGCACATTATTTTATGGTTTAAATCTCTTCAACCATATAACATCCTTATTCTGGGATATAGGATGTAAGTGTTTGACTTACAATAGTTGATTTTGGCACATCTATTCTCATATTTGATTAATAGCTCTGTGTGGCTTAGCAAGAGCTGTGTTTGGTGACTTCAACTTTAAATAAACTCCTTCAATATGTTTAATTCAAGGTTGCATGGAATTTTGTTGTGCATGTCACATGTAATGCATGAGCATTACATCATTGTATTTCATGCAGGTGCTGAAAACCTTTTTACATTATATCTTTTTTTCTCATTTGTTGATGAATCATCCACAAAATAAATCAGTTGCTCACAGCTTTCATTTTTCTACTGAATACTTATCTGCCTAGAAAATGTCTGATATGCTTTGTTGTCTGGGTATTATTTGTTTCAGTGTGAAACACTTTCCCGTATTGTCGCTGTCCTTGGTGCTGAATTGTACTCGAGCTTGCGCTGCCTCTGAGGAGCAATGCATCTCTGATTTGATGCTCATTGGAAGCATGTACATTGGAAGACAGCCTTTTGTTCATTTTATAACTTTTCATGGTTATGCGTTTGATATAGGCCTACAGATAAGCTTACTTGCACAGCAACATAATTTGCTATAGGAACTGATCACACGTATTATTATTAATAATAATAATAATAATAATAATAATGGAAATTATATATAATACAAATGTGTTTCTCATTTTTTCTGGCTTGTCATATTTGACATAATTAACTGGAGCCCCCAAGCTTAGAGATAAACCATGCCATTTTTAACCATGCCATTTTGTGTTATGTTATGGAGTCCAAATCATTTTCAGTGTGATGCATAACTGAACGTACATAGCATCTCTTTAAGTTCAGCCTTATGTTAATGTGCGTGTTATAGGCTGTATATAGACATTAGAACAGGTTAGATTTAAAGGCATCTAAAGTATATTTGAATACATCATGCTGCCTTGATTATATTTTTGTGTTTACTTTTAATTAAATAACGTTTTGCAGTGTTATGTCTCAGATACACTCATGGTGTCGCTATGCACCATGCACCAAGTGAATTAGCTAAGTCTGCCTAGTTGCGTGAAGACTGTATAGTGGAATACACAATACACTTTTATTGTGGTGGAGAAGAGGAGACGCGCGTCTTTGTGGTGATTCTGCATAATTGGAGCAAATCGAGGAAGTGGGATACTTTTTTTTAAATGCAGTAGCGGATATATATAATAGCCTGCTTTCTGGTTTTGACGATGGGAGAGAGCATATTTTGTTTCAGTTTCCTTGGCGTTGCTTTTACGTTTCTTGTGCTACATTCTGGCTATGGGGACATAAGCTACTCGATCCCCGAGGAGATGAAACGTGGATCTGTGATTGGAAATATAGCTAAGGATCTTGAACTTGAATCGGGAAGACTGTCCGCTCGTAAGGCCCGTATAGATACGGAAGGTAACAACATTCAGTATTGTGGCGTCGATCTCAATACCGGCAATTTGATTGTTGCTGAGAGGATTGACAGGGATAGCCTTTGTGCTAAAAAGTCATCGTGTGTTTTGAAACAGGAACTTGTGTTAGAAAACCCATTAGAATTGCACCGCATTAGTATCAGTATTCAAGATATCAATGACAACTCGCCACAATTTAAAGAGGACTTGATAAAAATAGAAATGAACGAAATTTCCCCAAAAGGTGCACGTTTTCTTCTCAAAGAGGCGCATGATGCGGACATCGGAGTGAATGCAGTCCAGGGTTACACGCTTCAACAAAATGCCTATTTCACATTAAATATAAACACAAAAGGCCTTGGAAGAAAATACGGCGAATTAATATTAGAAAAAGAATTAGACAGAGAAGAAACGCAAAATGTGAGGTTATTGTTTACTGCTGTAGATGGCGGTTCCCCTCAAAGATCAGGTACTGTAATCATACAAATCAACGTACTAGATGCTAATGATAACGCCCCGGTGTTTAGCCAGGCCGTATATAAAGCCTCTCTGCCTGAAAACTCTCCTCTGGGTACTGTAGTATCTACAGTGAGCGCTACTGATGCAGACGAAGGAATTAATGGTGAAGTTACCTATGGGTTTGATCATATTTCAGTTGACAGTATTAACGTATTTTCTCTAAACCCTACAACAGGAGAGGTTAGCATAATTGGCCCTGTTGATTATGAGAAAGAGTCTTCCTATGAAATGCAAATTAGCGCCAAAGACGGTCTCGGGTTGGAATCATATGCAACACTTATAATTGATATAATCGATATAAATGATAACGCCCCTGTGGTCTATTTAAAGTCATTGAATAACCCCATAGCAGAGAATGTGCCAACTGGCACAGAGGTGGGCATCATTAACGTGCAGGATAGAGACTCTGATAAGAACCGACAGGTTCGCTGCTCCATTCAACAAAACGTTCCCTTTAAGCTCATTCCATCAATTAATAAATACTATTCTCTAGTGACCACCTCAAATCTTGATCGTGAACTAGTGTCAGATTACAATATTACAATCACTGCCACTGATGAGGGTGACCCCCCTCTGGCCTCCTCTAAAACGATTCAGTTATCAGTTGGTGACGTCAACGACAACCCACCTGTGTTTGAGGGAGAGTACAGGGCCTACGTTGCGGAAAATAACAAACCTGGCTCTACTTTATGTTCCGTTACTGCACGAGACCCAGACTGGAGACAAAACGGAACCGTGATTTATTCACTTTTACCTGGTGAGGTCAATGGCTCTCCGGCCTCTTCCTATCTCTCCATTAATGGAGACACAGGGGTTATCCACGCTGTGAGATCATTTGATTATGAACAGTTCAGGAGTTTTAAAGTCCATGTGATAGCCAGAGACAATGGTTCTCCTCCTCTCAGTAGCAACGTGACTGTCAGTGTTTTCATAACGGATGTGAATGACAACTCTCCTCAGATACTGTACCCGGGCCCAGAGGGAAACTCTCTTATGACAGAGCTGGTTCCAAAAGCAGCCCAGAGGGGCTCTGTAGTGTCCAAAGTAATAGCAGTAGATGCAGACTCTGGACAGAATGCATGGCTTTCGTATCAAATTGTCAAATCCACTGACCCAGGACTTTTCACTATTGGTCTCCACAGTGGAGAGCTCAGGATACAGCGGGACATTTCTGAAAGTGACATCATGAAACAGAACCTTATTGTTTCAGTGAAAGATAACGGACTGCCTTCTCTCTCTGCTACATGCCCCATATTTTTACTTATTTCTGATAACTTGGCTGAAGTGCCAGAACTGAAAGACATGTCTTATGACGAGAACAACTCTAAACTGACTTCTTATCTGATCGTCGCACTGGTGTCTGTATCCACTTTTTTTCTGACCTTCATTATTGTCATCATGGGTGTGAAGTTTTGTCGCAGAAGAAAGCCCAGACTGTTGTTTGATGGAGCGGTTGCCATTCCCAGCGCATATCTCCCTCCTAATTACGCAGATGTTGATGGCACAGGAACTTTACGCAGCAATTACAATTATGACGCCTATTTGACTACGGGTTCTAGAACCAGTGACTTTAAGTTCATCACACCTTACAATGACAACACATTACCTGCTGACCAAACTCTGAGAAAAACTCCAATGGACTTTGAGGAGGTATTTGGAGACATCGATAGTTCCCCCGAGGTAGGAACCTGCACCTCAAACTCATCCAACCAACAACCAACTTTACCCGTCAGCACTTTGTTTGTTCCACTCTGTAGGCTATAAGAGCTATTCTTGATTGATATTTTCACTTTTATTATTCTACAACAGGTATATTTGGCCGAGACGCGGTAAAGCAACACATCGCTTACACACATTTCAATGAATGTGGAAGTTATACACTTGTTGTTTGTAATGTGCGTAAAAATATTCAGTCAGTTTTCAAGTTTTATTTGAGTATCTTTCTGAAGTAAAAGCCATTAGCCTATAGAAACAAAATACGCTTGGACGTGAGACACATTCGATCCTTTACGCATGCATGTCCATCTTGCATAAGGGTATAAGGGTAAGAATTATTTCCCTTATAGCCCGCTTTTCAAACTGAAATTAATTTAAAAACTGATTTGTTGAGCTTCCATATTTGAGCATTGTAAATATATCAATTTGTATTATTTATGTTATTTTATTTTAATTGTATTTAATTTCGCAACGGGACATCTAAGGCCAACTCTGTGTGCTGTTTTAAATCATGGTTGTCCGCACTTATACTCTTATTGCTCTGATATTGAAAATTAGTGGGGGGGGGGGGGGGGGGGGGGGGGGGGGCGACGACGACGACGATGCTCTGTTAATTTTAACTGGTTGATTAATTAAACCGTATGCCCAGAGGTGTCTTGATATAGGCATGTATAGGCTATACAATGTTATCCGGCAACATAAATGTGAAGATCCTCCCTCAGTGAGGGACCCTCACTATAGTATTTATTTTCCTCTTTTCTTCATCATGATTTATTTCTCTTTAATGCTTAAGCTTAAGCATCATTATTATTAGTTGTTGTTGCTGGCCGGGATGATTCCGTTTTTGAACCTCACCTCCAGTCATTGTATAGTAGCCCATTTTCCTAAATGTGTCGGGATGAAGTTTGTCGGTGGCCTTTGCTTCTATTTTTGCCCAAACCACATGTTTTACAGTAGCCTAGTAGTGGCAAGTGCAGGGACCATTATTCTGTTTATTTGCAAAAGGCGAGGGCCTTAATTCGTTCATGTGTTGACGTCTCTCTCTCTTGGCGCAATGTTTCTGCGTAAAATAATTGATTTGACTTTATACATAGCCTAGCTTATAACCTATAGTATAAGCCTACCATTTATCCAATATTTTACAGACTACATCGTCATAATCATTAATATGCTCATGCATTTAATTACTGTAATTAGCCTAATGGTGGTGAAGGCTTACTGCGAGGTGTTTTGTTCTGTGCGTATTTGCATAAGAGAGGTGTTACATTAATGTAGGCGATATATTTATATGATTATTTTACTTGGAAGAAATATGATTTTGAGGTGTTCTTTTAACTTGAGTCTGTTGTGTTATTTCGTAACTCTACTCACGGTGTCGCTATGTGCCAGTTTACGTAGACTTTCCTTCACAGTTCGGTGCAGTGTAGACTAATACAAAGTCTGAGTTGCTGCTGGCCAGCGAGAAGCTAGCAGTCACACTGGATAACTGTTCACGTTCAGGCTAGGCTGTCAAGAGATATATATATATATATATATATATTATATATTATTGTTTCGTCTTAACGAGAAGGGCTTCCTTTTACGCACCACATCACGACAATGGCGCTGAACGGATTTATCTTTCAAATGGGATTTGTTTTTCTGTTTCTCGCGTGGCATGCTGCTTATGGAGACATAAGCTATTCATTTCCCGAGGAGATGAAACGCGGATCTGTTATTGGAAATGCAGCCAAGGATCTTGGGCTGGAGACTAGCAAACTCTCCACTAGGAAGGCGCGTATTGACACGAACAAGTATGACAAACGGTATTGTGACATAAACCTAAACAACGGAGACTTGATTGTTGCAGAGAGAATTGACAGAGAGGGGCTTTGTGGAGAAAAGGCGTCTTGCGTTATAAAATATGAACTCGTGCTTGAGAATCCTTTAGAGCTACATCGTATTAGTTTTCATGTTCAAGATATCAATGACAACTCCCCGCAATTTTTGGAAGATTTGATCAAATTAGAAATTAGTGAGTCAGCAGACAAAGGCGCTCGTTTCTTGATAGAGGAAGCCCATGATGCCGATGTAGGCCAAAATGCAATTCAGAAATACACCCTGCAGATAAATGATAATTTCATTTTGTCTGTCGATGGCAGTACTGTCGAACTGGTCCTTGATAAAGACCTTGATCGTGAGAAACAAAATTATATACATTTGGTTCTGACAGCTCTAGATGGTGGTTCTCCTCAAAGATCAGGTACTGTAGTCATACACGTCACTGTACTGGATGCTAATGATAACGCCCCAGTGTTTAGTGAGGCCGTCTATAAAGCCAGTCTGTCTGAAAATGCTCCTCTGGATACTGTAGTCGTTAGAGTGAGTGCTACTGATGCAGACGAGGGTCTGAATGGAGATATAACGTATGATTTTGGACACGTTTCAGAAGAGGTAAAGAAATTGTTTACTATTGACCGTAAAACGGGAGAAATACGTGTAATTGGCAATGTTGACTTTGAAACAGTCACATCATTTGAATTGCGTGTGAGAGCAAAAGATGGTTTAGGTCTATCCTCAAACACAAAGGTGGTCATTACTATCACAGATGTTAATGATAACTCTCCCGTGATTCATTTAAAATCGTTGAACGATCCCGTACCGGAGAATGTGCCACCTGGTACAGAGGTTGGCATCATTAACGTTCAGGATAGAGACTATGAGAAAAACCAACAAGTGCTGTGCTCCATTCAACAAAACGTTCCTTTTAAACTAGTTCCATCCATCAAAAACTATTATTCGCTGGTGACCACCGGACACCTGGACCGTGAACTAGTGTCAGATTACAACATTACAATCACAGCCACTGACGAAGGCTCTCCACCTCTGTCATCTTCTAAAACTATTCCGCTATCAGTGGGTGACATCAACGACAACCCACCTGTGTTTGAGGAAAATAACTACAGCGCCTATGTGACTGAAAATATTAAACCTGGATCCACTTTATGTTCCGTTTCTGCTCGAGATCCAGACTGGAGACAAAATGGAACAGTGGTTTACTCTCTTTTACCTGGTGAGGTCAATGGCTCCCCGGTGTCCTCCTACCTGTCCATAAACGGAGACACGGGGGTGATCCACACTGCGAGGTCGTTTGATTATGAGCAATTTAGGGGATTTAAGGTCAATGTTTTGGCCAGAGACAACGGTTCTCCTCCTCTCAGCAGCAACGCAACAGTCAGTGTCTTTGTAACAGATGTGAATGACAACTCTCCTCAGATTCTGTACCCAACATCAGAGAGCAACTCCTTCATGACTGAGCTGGTTCCCAAAGCTGCACACAGGGGCTCTCTGGTGTCCAAGGTGATTGCAGTAGATGCGGACTCTGGACAGAATGCCTGGCTATCATATAATATTGTTAAATCCACTGATCCGGGACTTTTTACTATTGGTCTCCACAGTGGAGAAATCAGGACACAGCGAGACATTTCTGAAAGTGACAGCATGAAACAAAACCTAATTGTCGCAGTGAAAGATAACGGGCAGCCTTCTCTCTCTGCCACCTGTGCCATGTATTTACTCATTTCTGATAACTTGGCCGAAGTGCCACAATTGAAAGATATGTCTTATGATGAGAACAATTCGAAACTGACGTCTTATCTGATAATAGCGCTGGTTTCTGTCTCCACCTTTTTCCTGACCTTCATCATTATCATCTTGGGTGTGAGGTTTTGTCGTAGGAGGAAGCCCAGACTGTTGTTTGACGGAGCGGTTGCCATCCCAAGCGCTTATCTCCCTCCTAATTACGCAGATGTTGATGGCACTGGAACTTTACGCAGCACTTACAATTATGACGCCTATTTAACTACTGGATCTAGAACCAGTGACTTCAAGTTTGTCACATCCTATAATGACAACACGCTGCCTGCAGACCAGACTCTGAAAAAATCTCCAACGGACTTTGAGGACGTGTTTGGGGACATCGATAGTTCCCCCGAGGTAGGAACCTGCAGCTCAGACGTTCTCCAACCAACTTTGCGCCAGCACATTTTATTTTTGTTTCTCTCCTTATATGACATCACGTAGGGTACTTGTGTGCTTGCTTTTCTCACTTGCCCTTTACATTATAATTAAGAGAGACACGATACACTAACAACCAAACAGCATGGGACGTTGTCCTGCTGTGCGTAATGGCGTTTGTTTGGGCGTAATAGATTCATAATTATTGTCTTGTTTCAAGGTTTGATTGATTACGCACGCACTTTTTTATTGTTTTCCTTTTCTTCTTCTTAACCTCTTAAACCCTATTTCATTGACCGGAATCCCAGGGGTTTATATACCAGGCCCCATGATCTTTTTCTACATCGGATATCTCTAACATCACCTTGTTTAAGACCCTCTCTCTCTCTCTCTCTCTCTCTCTCTCTCTCTCTCTCTCTCTCTCTCTCTCTCTCTCTCGTCTCGGTTATGGCTGGAATCTCTTTGGACTGTTTTGGGTATGTTTCAGTACCATGGACAGCGTCAACGCTGCTCTGCTCTCTGTTTATTGTGCTCAATGTTCATTGACAATGAAGGGAAAATGTACGTCATATTGTCTCTTGATTGTTAATGGCGTTTAATGTTTGTGTTGGCACCATTACATCACCTAATCAACATGAGTTAGACTTTAACATATTAGCGCCCCTCACTTCACACGGGTAAATAGCAATGCCAATAAATAGCTTTATTGGCATGAATGTAACAACTACAGTATTGCCAAAGCATA
Source organism: Electrona antarctica (assembly GCF_951216825.1). Lineage (NCBI taxonomy): Eukaryota > Metazoa > Chordata > Actinopteri > Myctophiformes > Myctophidae > Electrona > Electrona antarctica. The sequence goes on along the minus strand of NC_136806.1, from coordinate 26,176,377 downwards.
AAATGCAGCAATGAAACAAAACAAAATATAACAAATATAACAGAAAACAATATGCAAATAATGATCAAAATGTACAGTACTAAATGTGTCCGTGGTGTGTGGGACTGTGGGTGTCAAGATAGCTATTGTCAAGATAACAGTCACATTGAGTGGTGTTTGCTCCCTCGTTTTGTGACATGCAGTCACATATTGTGCAGCCAGCTGTGCTGCAGGTCCCTCTCCTAGTAATGAGTTGTTTGTCATTGTCATCTAACTCTTTAAAATGTGGGATCAACAACATACATTCCCTAAAATATTCTACTCTTATTACATTTCAATAGAAAGTGCATCTCAGTCTCCACCTCAGCTGTGGTACAGTGACGTGCACACTCTTTGTTCTGGAGGTAGATATAGGACTTCTTGTGTCCTCCTTTCTCTATGGCAAGACTGTGTGTGTGTCTCTCTCTCTCTCTCTCTCTCTCTCTCTCTCTCTCTCTCTCTCTCTCTCTCTCTCTCTCTCTCTCTCTCTCTCTCTCTCTCTCTCGCGCATGCGTGAGGTGTTGGTGAGTGGTGAGTGTTTGGAGCGTGAATGTGCGCTCTCCTGAGGGTTCTGGCTTTTTGTTTCCTTTGCACTGGTGAGTTATATTGTTACCAACCGTTCACAAAACGTTTCCCTAAACACTGTTACATTCACGGGTGTTTTGATCGCCGCGCCGAACGGCAGCAGCCAGCGGGTGGCTGTTTGTCATGGCAGGCGACGGCAATGACGCCGAGGCGGCGAGTAATGTTCCACTCTCCCGCAGACATGGTATCAAAGTTCCCGTAGGCACAGAATACTCTGTAGAGGAGTGTTGTTTGGCCGTGGGAGAGGTGGTTGGATGTGGAAGTGTGAAGGCAGCGTCCAGAATGAACAAAGCTGTTGTAATTTTTCTGAACTTGATTGACAAAGTAAACGCTGTTGTGGAGAATGGACTCGTTCTGAGGAACACCCATGTGACAGTGTTTCCTTTGGCCAGTCCAGCCAAGAAAATAATTGTGTCTAACGTGCCGCCGTTCATTAGCAATCTTCTATTGGAGAGAGAATTGGCACGGCATGGAAAGATGGTTTCAGCAATGAAAGCGATCCCGTCGGGATGCAAATCAGCTGCGTTGAAACATGTCATGTCTTTTAGGAGGCAAATGTACATGATTCTACACGAAGGAAAGGAAGAACTGAATGTTGTAATGAAATTCAAAGTAGAGGGTTTTGATTATAATGTGTTTGCAACAACAGTAAACATGAAATGTTATGGGTGCGGGTCTGTGGGGCACCTGGTGCGCAGCTGCCCAGAAAGAGCGCAGCAAGAGGCAGAGCCTGAGCGCGCAGAGGAACAGACTGCAGAAACAGGCACAGAGGGAGAAGCGCAGCCTGACAGTGAAAGAGAGGAGGGGGAGGAGGGGCTTTCAGTCCCTATCCCCCCAGGCCAACCTGACACAAACGCACAGCAGGACACTGAGCGTGCCTCTACCTCTGGTGTGACAGAGGATGTGAGTCAGAGCAGTGTAGAGAGAGAGAAGCAAACAAATGAGCTGGACTCTGAGGTGGATAACAGTCAGAGTCAGAGCACAGTAGGGGAAGTGGAGACAATTTTCAAGGTGCCAGCTAGCACAAAAAGGAAAAAAACAAAAAGTCAGTCAAATGGAGGAAAGACTAAGAAAATGCTCACAAAAGAGGCAGAGCCAGAAAAAGTGCCCACGAATGAACCAGAACTAGAAAGCGAGCCACAGTGGTCTGAAACTGACAGTGAAAGAGAGTTTTCTGACTCATCATCACTGCCTGATGGTCAAATGGCAAATGGCTACACTCTGGAGAAGATACGCAGCTTTTTGGAAAGTACTAAAGGGCAAAGAGGTGTAAAGGTGGAAGATCATTTTCCAAACAGAGCTCTTTTCGTTTACTCTGTAAGGTGGCTAATGAGAAAAGGTGGAGAGGAAGGGTTTCTAGGTCCAGAGGTGTTTCGCCTCAGAAAAATGATAAAAAGGGTAAAAGACACAATGACATAATGGATAGGAAAAACAGTAATGAGTGGCTGAAGAAAGGTCTTTTTTTCTTAATTGTACTAAACATCTTTTGTATGGCTATGAGCAGTTTTAATATATCTTCTTTAAATCTTAATGGAGCAAGAGATGTCAAAAAAAGAACTATGTATTATGAACTTTTAAAAACAAAATGTATAGATATTGCTTTTGCACAAGAGACCCATAGCAACGCTGGTAATGAAGTGGATTGGAAGAAGGAGTGGGATGGGAACATTGTTATGAGTCACAAGAGCACGAGTAGTGCAGGAGTAGCGATTCTATTTTCAAAGAACTTTTTGCCAGTCTCATATGAGGTAGAGGAGATTGTACAAGGGAGGCTACTCAAAGTTATTGTCAAATATGAAAAGACTACTTTGACTTTGATAAATGTATATGCTCCTGTGAATCCAGGGGAACGCTGTATTTTCTTAGAAAAATTAGCAAGTGTATTATTAGGGTGTGCTTCAACAGAGCTGGTGTACATTGGGGGGGACTACAATTGTACAGCTGAGGACATGGACCGTAATCACTTAGAACCCAATGCACAGTCTAGGAAAATATTGAATCGCATTATTGAGACATTTGAACTGGCAGATGTGTGGCGCTCAAAACATGGAAACACTAGACAGTATTCATGGGCTCATACTAGAGAAAACTACATCTCACTAGCTAGGCTGGATAGATTTTATGTTTTTGAGCATCAGTTACAAAGTTTTAAATCTTGTTTGTTGTGTCCGGTAGGGTTTTCAGATCACTGTTTACTAATAGGGAAGGTGTTTATAAGTGGGGTGAAACCCAAGAGCGCATATTGGCATTTCAACACTGTTTTGCTAGACGATGGTCACTTTAGGAATTGTATTGATTTTTTTTGGAAACAATGGAAGTTGAAGAAGTGTGAGTTCAGCTCTGTACAGCAGTGGTGGAATGTGGGAAAAATACAAATCCAACAATTTTGTAACCAATACAATTTCAATGTCACTAGAGAGGTCACGCAATCAATGAAAGATCTAGAGACTGATATAGTGGAACTTGAACTTCTAAGCAGTTCCACAGGAAATCAAGGCCATATTCAGGCACTTAAAGCTAAAAAAAAGGCGTTGGATGATCTGCTGGGGATTAGAGCACAGGGGGCGCTGGTTCGCTCACGCTTCCAAAACATCAAAGAGATGGATGCTCCATCCAAATTCTTTTTTAACCTAGAAAAAAAGAATGGTCAAAATCGGCTTATCCATTGCATTCGCTCAGCTGATGGAAACGAGCTCACAGAGTCAACTGATATAAGGAGAAGGGCGGTGGAGTTCTACTCAGAGCTATACACAAGCGAATATAGAGAGGATCCACAGACGTTAGAGCAGTTCTTAAGCAACTTGCCACAAGTTTCAGCACAAGACAACACAGAGCTAGAGCGCCCACTGACACTGCAGGAACTGCAGGAGGCGCTGATGAGCATGGAAAATGGAAAATCACCAGGAATAGATGGCCTCCCTGTGGACTTTTACAAATCCTTGTGGTCCACGATAGGGGAGGACCTGCTTGAAGTCCTGAGTGACAGCTTGATGGGAGAGAAATTACCTCTCAGCTGCCGGAGAGCGGTTATCACTCTGCTGCCCAAAAAGGGAGATCTATGTGAGATCAAAAACTGGAGACCAGTGAGTCTGTTGTGTGCTGACTATAAAATCCTCTCAAAAGTATTGGCAAACAGGTTGAGAAAAGTGATGGAGCATGTCATACATGTTGATCAATCGTATTGTATCCCTGGCAGATCAATTGGCGATAACATTTCCCTTGTTCGGGACTATTTGGAAGTCTCTAGTTCATTAGACCTAAGATTTGGTCTGATTTCACTGGACCAACAAAAAGCCTTCGACCGCGTGGAACAACAATACCTATGGAAGACGTTTGAGGCTTTTGGTTTTTCCCCTGCGTTTGTAAGCATGATTAGAACTCTCTATGTTGAAATTGAAAGTGTATTGAAGGTTAATGGTGGTTTGAGTGCTCCTTTCAAAATCAAGAGGGGTATTCGGCAAGGTTGCGCGATGTCAGGGATGCTGTATTCGTTAGCCTGTGAACCTCTGCTATGTCAGATTAGGAAGGAATTAAGAGGGGTAAAAGGAAAGGAAAATATGGCACCTCTACATCTCTCTGCATACGCGGATGACATCATGGTAGCGGTTGCAGATGATAGTGATGTCCAGAAGCTAATGCATTTAACAGAGTGCTATGGAAAAATTTCGTCCTCAAAGATAAATTGGGAAAAGAGTACTGCCTTGCTAGTGGGAAAGTGGCATGGGAACGAACCTAAACTACCAGATAGACTGACATGGGGGAAGAAAGGAATTAAGTATTTAGGAATTCATTTGGGAGATCAATCTGAAGTAATGAAGAACTGGGTTGGGGTGGTGGAAAAGATGGAGGGAAGATTAAAGAAGTGGAAATGGCTCTTACCAAGGATGTCCTATAGGGGGCGTACACTGGTCATCAACAACTTAGTGGCCTCTGCGTTGTGGCACCGCCTGAATGTGCTAGAGCCTCCACCAGGACTACTAGCACGATTACAGTGTTTAATTGTTGATTTCTTCTGGGATAGACTACACTGGGTACCTCAGAGTGTTGTATTTTTGCCAAAAGAAGAAGGGGGACAAGGGTTGGTTCACTTAGAGAGTAGGAAGACAGCATTCAGATTACAATTTTTGCAGAAATACATGTATGGAGCACAAAACGTTCCATGGAGGAAAATGGCAGAGTGTTTTTTTTGTAAGGTTGGAAACTTAGGTTTTGGGAAAAACTTGTTCTTCTTTGACTACTCAGGCCTTAAGATAAATAATTTGACACCCTTCTATAATAGTGTGTTGAAAGTGTGGCTTTTGATGGAAAAACGCACCAGGAGTTCTAACCCATCCTTGTACTGGCTGCTGAGGGAGCCGGTAATCAAGGGGGCTCGGCTGGGCCCCACAGTGGAGGAAGTGCCGACGGGGACTCTAATAAACAAAGGCCTTACTACAGTCCAACACCTGCTAGAAACTGCTGGAGCACATATGGACAATGCAGTGGAGGTGGCGAGAAGACTGGAGGTCCGATCTGTTCGTGTAGCAGGGAGGATGCTGGAAAAGATCAGGATGGCCGTCACACACGAGGATAGAACATTGCTGGAGGAGTGGTCCAATGGACGAAAAGCACCGAATGAAACGGATGTTTTTCCCGGGCTGTGCATCAGGCCACAACTTGGCGACTGTCAAGGACAATTGCTGGGAATGGACAGTCGGTCATGGATGCAGATGGAATCGGTTAGCGGGAAAACGCTCTACCAGGGGTGTGTCAAAGTCTTAAACAAGGAAAAACTCAAAAATAGAGTAGACACACCCTGGAGGAAACATCTCAATGTACACTCTGATGTAAAACCTGCCTGGAGCACACTATACAAACCACCATTAACAAAAAATACGAGTGATCTGCAATGGCGTGTGTTGCACGGTATTATAGCAGTGAATGCCTTTGTGTCCGTTCTGAACCCTGAGACTTCAGATAACTGTATGTTTTGCACACAAAGAGAAACCATTTTTCACTGTTTTACATTATGTGCAAGATTGGAAGCCATGTTTAAGTCACTTAGTACTTTGTTGACGGCCTTTGGAGAGGTTTTTACGACACAAATGTATATTTTTGGTTATAGGTATGGAAAGAAAAACAAGAAGAAAGGCAGATTGCTAAATTACCTATTTGGACAGGCGAAATTGGCGACCTATTTAAGTAGGAAAGAAAGAATGGATGGAGGACAGAGGTGTGATTGTCTAGCAATTTTAAAAAATCTAGTTAAAGCAAGAGTTTTGTTTGAATACAAATTTTATGAAAAAATGGATGAATTGGAGGTTTTTAAGGGTGTTTGGGACTATGAAAGTGTGCTTTTTTCTGTAAATGATGAGGGAGTCACTTTTGTAAATGAATTGCTCTAAAAATCAAAAAAAAAAAAAAAAAAAAGAAAAAAAAAGGGGTAATGTCCTATTGTAATTTGTAACTGTTTCTTAAAATGTAAACAATTTCAAGAATAAAGAGGTTGTTAAAAGTCAAAGTCTCTCTCTCTCTCGTCGTTTTGGTTATGGCTGGAATCTCAATGGACGCAGACTGTTGTCTGTTGTGGGTCTGCTTCAGTACCATGGACAGCGTCAACGCTGCTCTGCTCCCTCTCCCCGTCTTTAGAGGATAGCCCCTTGAGTTGTATCAACTCGTTTTAGAGGGGGTCCTCGGGCACAACACAATGGATACAGTACATAGAGGTAGACAAAACAATACATTAAACATGTCGACACAGCACAATACACTTACATCAACAAAACATAGATGCTCTCCAAACCACTCAAACACTACATCAAGACCAGAAACAACTGCACTGAAACACCTAACAAAATACTAATAATAGTGATACTAATAATGAAATAATAAAAAATAAAATAAAAATAAAGATAAAAAGAATAATCAAGCATTAAAGTGCACGCCTCCAGAGACCAGGGCCTTCATTACATTCTCCATCTCTCTACTTGTGAGCCCCCACCACTGCTATGATCTCTCTCTCTCTCTCTCTCTCTCTCTCTCTCTCTCTCTCTCCCCCCCCTCTCTCTCTCTCTCTCTCTCTCTCTCTCTCTCTCTCTCTCTCTCTCATGCTTAAAGTGCTCTAAAGTCTTAACTTTATATTATTGCACCGCCCTGAAAGTGTGTGCACTGCAGTGATTTAGCTTACTTAAATGATCGAAGCACCATTGGTCTCTTTGATTTTGTTGCGCAAACATTGATAGAATGTTTAAATGGGATCCTGGTGTCATTTCAACTCAGATTCAGAGCCTTGGGGGAAAGACGAAACTTTTGCCTCGCGTGCACGTACAAGAGTGGAGGTGCATAGACATTTTATTATGTTATGCGTTTAGAGAAAATAAGATTGTCAGTTTATACTAATTTAAATGTCTCATAGCATCTTTGTTTTTCTTGCGTGATCGTCTTGCTTATGAATAAACTGGCTGTCGGTTCTTTTTTGCTCTGACTTTGAGTCTGCCTCTGTCCGTCGTCGTTGGTGCGCAAAAGACTACAAATCCCAGAAAGCTCACAGGAAGCTTTTGATTCACTATCAGCCTGGTCACACTTTAGATTCCATGCGCGGACAGAAGAAGCTGTGTTTTGCGTCATTTCCGTTTTTTTAGACAGCTGGTGGATGGAAAAGAAGCTGGATGGAAAAGGAGCTTCATTTCCACCCACCAGCTGTCTAAAAAGCCGGAAGAGACCCCGGGAGTCGGCTTCCTTTGGCCGCGCATGGTGTGTGTGTGTGTGTGTGTGTGTGTGTGTGTGTGTGTGTGTGTGTGTGTGTGTGTGTGTGTGTGTGTGTGTGTGTGTGTGTGTGTGTGTGTGTGTGTGTGTGTGTGTGTGTGTGTGTGTGTGTGTGCGCGTGCGTGTGCGCGTGCGTGCGTGCGTGCGTGCGTGCGCGTGCGTGTGCGTGCGCGCGTGTGCGCGCGCTCTAATATTTTGAGGAATATGAAGGCACAAATAATAATTATCATTAAATAATGATTGTTATAGTATTAGTAAAGCTCAAAATTGCGCACGGGCCTCGCACGCGTGGGCCCATAACTCAAGTACTGTAGCCTGTATAGGCCTTATGAGTATTTTCTGTATACTTGTACTTCTACTCGACTACATCTCAGAGACAAATTGTACTTTGACTTTTTATTTGAAAACTTTATACTATATATTTAGGTACTTTGTACCACTTTAGTCCTTACATTTCGGGATTTTGAAAATAGCCAATCTACAAGCTCACAATGCAATGTGACGCATTGTGAGCTTGTAGATCAGCTATTTTCAAAAGATTTACACAAGATTTACACATTTGAAAACTTTCTGCATAATGAGTATACTTTAAGTACATTTTGATGCCAATACTTTTGTACCTTTTCTCAAGTACATTTTGAATTTCGGACTTTTACTTGTAACATTGCAGTATTGATATAGGCTACTTTTACTATAAGTTAAAAATGTGAGTACTTTTATCCATATCACCGTTGTATACAAAACGTTATACCAAACGTCGTAGTGCGCAAAATGATCAACTTCGTCAATAGACTCACAAATGTTAAAAAGCAGCATTCGAGATATTTCAATTTGATTACTTACACATTATATATTTCGCAAAGCAGATGACCTTATTGCTCGTATATGTATATGCACAACAACACTAATAATAATAATAATAATAATAATGGCATAAATTATAATAAACATATTATTAGTATTATTAGTATTAGTATTAGTATTAGTATTAGTATTAGTATTAGTATTAGTATTAGTATTAGTATTAGTATTAGTAGTAGGCTAATAGACTAATGCCTAGTAGTATTATTTTAAGACCACTGCTACTTGTTGTATAGCTTATAGCTGTATCCGACATAATAATAATTTCCATCAACGCAACTGCATGGTTTTGGTGTTTTTCTTTTTGCAATTTGGTAATCTGGTTTAGGTCTTTGCATGACCTATATCGATGTTACACAATCTACACAGGTATATGTATATTGCAGAATGAGAGAAGCAACTTTTAATGTCTTTGCTAAATTGCTTGCTGGTGTTGTTTCGCAACTCTACTCACGGTGTCGCTATGTGCCAGTCTACGTGAAGGTTTACGTTCGTCCACTCGTCGGTGCATGTGTAGAAGAATTAAGCGTTATTTCGGTGTTGCTGCTCACCACCGAGGAAGCAGACACAACAGTGGATAATACAGCTGTCTTTATTCCGTCACTATTTGTTATATAGTTTAAGTGGACAAGTAGGACACCTTCCTTTTTTACGCACACATCCTTTGATCCTTACGATGGCGCTTGCAGGATTCCTCTTTCAAACGAGCATAACTGTTTTCCTTGCTCTCGCGTGGCATGCTGCTTATGGAGACATTACCTATTCATTGCCCGAGGAGATGAAACGCGGATCTGTTATTGGAAATGCAGCCAAGGATCTTGGGCTGGAGACTAGCAAACTCTCCACTAGGAAGGCGCGTATTGACGCGGACAATGATGATGAACGGTATTGTGACATAAACCTAAACAACGGAGACTTGATTGTTGCAGAGAGAATTGACAGAGAGGGGCTTTGTGGAGAAAAGGCGTCTTGCGTTATAAAATATGAACTCGTGCTTGAGAATCCTTTAGAGCTACATCGCATTAGTCTTCATGTTCAAGATATCAATGACAACTCCCCACAATTTATGGAAGACTTGGTTAATTTAGAAATTAGGGAGTCAGCATACAAAGGAGCTCGTTTCTTGATAGAGGAAGCCCATGACGCCGATGTAGGCCAAAATGCAATTCAGAAATATACCCTGCAGATAAATGATAATTTCATTTTGTCTGTCGATGGCAGTACTGTCGAACTGGTACTTGATAAAGAGCTTGATCGTGAGAAACAAAATGATGTAAATTTGGTTCTGACAGCTCTAGATGGTGGCTCTCCTCAAAGATCAGGTACTGTAGTCATACACGTCACTGTACTGGATGCTAATGATAACGCCCCAGTGTTTAGTGAGGCCGTTTATAAAGCCAGTCTGTCTGAAAATGCTCCTTTAGATACTGTAGTCGTTAGAGTGAGTGCTACTGATGCAGACGAGGGACTGAATGGAGATATAACATATGATTTTGGACATGTTTCAGAAGATGTGAAGAAATTGTTTACTATTGACCGTAAAACAGGTGAAATAACAGTAGTTGGCAATGTTGACTTTGAAACAGTTAGAGTATTTGAATTGCGTGTTAGAGCAAAAGATGGTTTAGGTCTATCCTCAAACACAAAGGTGGTCATTACTATCACAGATGTTAATGATAATGCTCCTGTGATCTATATAAAGTCTTTGACTAACCCTATAACAGAGAATGTTCCACCTGGTACAGAGGTGGGCATCATTAACGTCCAAGATAGAGACTCTGAGAAAAACCGCCAGGTGCGTTGCTCCATTCAACCAAATGTTCCTTTTACACTAGTTCAATCCATCAAAAACTATTATTCTATAGCAACCTCTGGACTGCTGGACCGTGAATTAGTTTCTGATTATAACATTACAATCACTGCCACTGACGAGGGTTCACCACCTCTGTCCTCCTATAAAACGATTCAGATATCAATAGGTGATGTAAATGACAACCTTCCTGTGTTTGAGGAATTGTCCTATATTGCCTATGTCACTGAAAATAGCAAACCAGGTTCAACTTTATGCACTGTTATTGCTCGAGACCCGGACTGGAGACAAAATGGTACAGTCATTTATTCTCTTTTACCTGGTGAGGTGAATGGGGCCCCAGTCTCCTCCTATCTGTCGGTTAATGGAGACACAGGGGTTATCCACGCTGTGAGGTCTTTTGATTATGAACAGTTCAGGAGCTTTAAATTCCATGTGATAGCCAGAGACAACGGTTCTCCTCCTCTCAGCAGCAATGTGACTGTCAGTGTCTTTATAATGGATGTGAATGACAACTCTCCTCAGATAATTTACCCAGCCCCTGAGGGAAGCTCGTTTATGACGGAGCTGGTCCCCAAAGGAGCGCAAGCAGGCTCTCTGCTTTCCAAGGTGATAGCAGTGGATGCAGATTCTGGACAGAATGCCTGGCTGTCCTATCATATTGTTAAATCCACTGACCCAGGACTTTTCACTATTGGTCTCCACAGCGGAGAGATCAGGACACAGCGGGACATTTCTGAATCTGACAGCATGAAACAGAACCTCATCGTGGCAGTGAAAGATAATGGACAGCCTTCTCTCTCTGCCACCTGTGCAATGTATTTACTTATTTCTGACAACTTGGCTGAAGTTCCAGAACTGAAAGATATGGCTTATGATGAGAACAATTCTAAACTGACCTCTTATCTAATCATCGCGCTGGTGTCCATGTCCACCTTTTTTCTGACCTTCATTATCATCATTCTGGGTGTGAAGTTTTGTCACAGGAGAAAGCCCAGACTGTTGTTTGATGGAGCGGTTGCCATCCCCAGCTCTTATCTCCCTCCTAATTATGCAGAGGTTGATGCTGGCACAGGAACTTTACGCAGCACTTACAATTATGACACGTACCTGACAACCGGTTCTAGAACAAGCGACTTCAAATTCACGAGGCCTTACAATGACAGCACACTCCTTGCAGACCAGACTCTGAAGAAGAGTCCATCTGGCTTTTCAGATGTGTTTGGAGACTCAGAGTTATCAGCTGAGGTAAGACTGATGTTGACAAACAGGGAAAATATATCTATTTTTGAAGGGCGATAGCCCTTCCTATGCACAGCTGTGCGTGTGTCGTGGGGTGTGTGCGTGTGTGTCTGTGCCTATGTATACCTCTGTTACTGTTGCCTTTCTATCAGCTCGAACCAGTATTATTCTCCTCTGACCTTCAGAACTGCTGCTCACTAGATATTTTTCTTTCTTTACACACATCTCTGTAAAAATGTGAAATGTGAAAAATGCAGTAGATCAGCTGTTTAGAGATTGGCACCAGCAGCCATGCTACATTAAAATCAATGTACACACACACACACACACACACACACACACACACACACACACACACACACACACACACACACACACACACACACACACACACACACACACACACATTCACATTCTGACACATATTCACATTCTGACGCTTGGTTTGAACTAGCTTATATGAACTTGTACTTCTAATCCTAAAGGCTTTGAGTTGTAATTGGCTGATTAGAAATCGTTCCTAATGTGCAGCGTGTGTGTGTGTGTGTGTGTGTGTGTGTGTGTGTGTGTGTGTGTGTGTGTGTGTGTGTGTGTGTGTGTGTGTGTGTGTGTGTGTGTGTGTGTGTGTGTGTGTGTGTGTGTGTGTGTGTGTGTGTGTGTGTGTCTGAACTTTATATATTGCACAGAAAGTGTCTGTACTGAGCATGTACTGTGTGTCAGGTTTAGGCTGTTTCTTGTGATTTAGCTATAAGTTTAAGAATCCCAAACACTCAGTTGCCTGACTTTTAAAAATGATACCTGCATGTGACTTAATACAAACACAGTGGTGGTCCTTGCAGTGCCATGATGATCATTTGTTACACAATAATGTCATGTACAAGTGTAATGAGGCTCCTGGTCTCTTGGTGGCACTCTTTTATAAAATCTGACTTGGGGGGGGGGGGGGGGGGGGGGAGTGGGAGAGGGAGAGGGAGAGAGAGAGAGAGGGAGAGAGAGGGAGAGGGAGAGGGAGAGGGAGAGGGAGAGAGAGAGAGAGAGAGAGAGAGAGAGAGAGAGAGAGAGAGGGAGAGGGAGAGGGAGAGGGAGAGGGAGAGGGAGAGGGAGAGGGAGAGGGAGAGGGAGAGAGAGAGAGAGAGAGAGAGAGAGAGAGAGGCAGTGGTGGGGGCTCACAAGTAGAGATGGAGAATGTAATGAAGGCCCTGGTCTCTTGGTGGTGCTCTCTTATAGTCTGACTCTTACATATAGTCAATCCATCCACAGTGTTACATCCTAACTGTGTCAGTGTTACGAAAGAGGGAGGGAGAGAGAGAGATAGAGAGAGATATATCATAGCAGTGGTGGGGGCTCACAAGTGAAGCAGGGGGAAGGGAGATCTAAGCTGACAGGCTCACTAGTAGGTCATGCTACACTCTGCTAGAGAAGCAGGGAGAGGGAGGATAAGAACCATTTTCAGCTGGGTATTTCGACATAATATTTAGTATTTGGACACAATGATGTTGTCGAAAGTATACTTTGACCTTTTAACTAAAGGACGGAGCATACAACTCGTGTGGTTGCTGCAATTGTCTGTATTCAACCTCCTTTTTGGCACATCCTTTGGAGAGGTTCGTTACACTCTGGCAGAGGAGCTGCAGCGAGGGTCGGTTATCGGCAACGTTGCACGGGATCTAGGACTGAAAACGAGGGAGCTTGCTTTACGCCGAGCCCGGATTGTTGCAGAGGGCGCTCGACAGCTGTTCAAATTAGACACCGAGTCGGGGTCTCTTTTAGTCAGCCAACGAATAGACAGAGAGGAGCTGTGCGCGCAAGCGATTGTCTGCGCCCTGCAGTATCAACTTCTGCTCGAAGATCCGTTGAAAGTGTACAGCCTTGTTATGGATATTCAAGATGTGAATGACAACAGCCCAGCATTTGCAAATGGAGATATTCATCTAGATTTAGTGGAATCAACAATTCTGGGAAGGCGCTTTCCTTTGGAGAGCGCCCATGACCCCGATCTTGGCACAAACACTGTTCGTGAATATAAATTGAGTTTGAATGATCATTTTGCGCTGGAAATAAATAAGCAAATGAACGGTAACACGTACCCGGAGCTAGTCCTTAAAAAGGCTTTGGACCGGGAGACACAAGCTGAATACACATTGACAATGAATGGGGTTGATGGGGGCTCTCCAGCTAGATCTGGAACTGCAAGCATTCACATCCGAGTTTTAGATGCCAATGACAATGTCCCACTTTTCAGCCAAAGAGTTTATAAAGCCTCTGTGCCGGAGAACTCTGCCAGGGGGACTTTGGTGGCGATGTTGAACGCCACAGATTTAGATGAAGGTGTTTATGGAGAGATATCTTACTCTTTCAGCCATGTGTCAGACAAAACAAGAGGAGTCATTGAAATTGACTCATTAAGTGGGGAGGTTAGGGTGGCAGGGCCCATTGACTATGAAGAAGCCAGTGTACATGAGCTGGATGTCCAGGCTAAAGATGGCGGTGGTCAGGCCTCGCACTGTAAACTTATAATTGATGTTATTGATGAGAATGACAATGAACCGGTCATAGCAGTGAAGTCGGCCTCTGCCACGGTAGATGAAGATTCCAAACCGGGGACTATGGTGGCTCTGCTTAATGTGTATGATCTTGACACTGGGAATAGTGGTCGGGTTAAGTGTGCCATCTCAGAAAATGTTCCATTTAAGCTAGTGTCAGAGGTAAAAAATTACTACATGTTAGTGACAGACGCTATGCTAGACAGAGAAATGCAGCCGGAGTATAACATTACAGTGACGGCTACCGATGCCGGATTGCCCTCACTCTCCAGTAGAAAGATAATTAAAATCATGGTTAGTGATATCAATGACAACCCCCCCACCTTCATACAGAATGAATACAATGCCCAGGTTTTGGAGAACCAACCCATTGGCACATTTGTAATGAGAGTGCATGCAGAGGATGTTGATGACGGTTCCAATGCTAAAGTACTGTACTCTGTGTCCAGGGCCACCTCACCAGAAATGTCTTCATTCCTTTCCATCAACTCAGAAACTGGTGAACTTTTCACCTCACATCCCTTTGACTACGAACAGTTGGTTCATTTCCAAATGCAGGTCACAGCTCAGGATGGGGGTGATCCCTCTCTTTCCAGTAGTTGTACAGTAAACATTTTCATTGGCGATAATAATGATAACTCACCTGTTATCTTATATCCTGTCCAATCCACCGGCTTCATTGCTGAAGACATGGTGCCACTTGGGGCACCCAAAGGTTACCTGGTTACTAAGGTGGTAGCTGTGGATGCTGACTCTGGGCATAATGCATGGCTGTCCTACAGAATAGTCAAATACAAACAGCCTAAACTTTTTACGGTAGGCTTGCATACAGGCGAAATCAGAACTGTCCGACCTTTTTTAGAGGATGATGAAGCACAACAAACACTGGTTATCTTGGTGAAGGATAACAGCCCAGAATCTCTTTCAGCCACTGCCACAGTCAGTATAGTCATTGGTGATGGCCTGCCTGTTCTTAGCGAACTTTTTGAATTCACAGACGAATCACAGGCCAGTGAGGACTTAACACTCTATTTGATCATCGCTCTGGTGACCATTTCTTCTCTTCTCCTCCTTTTAGTGAGCACAGTCATTTATTTTAAGGTCTGTAGGCATGGTTACGCGTACCGTTCAGCCACCTCCAATCTCCCTGTTTTCCCCACAACCTATTTCCCCCCGAGCTACACAGATGTAAGCCGCTGTGGGACCCTCCTGAGCGATGACCGATATGATTCCTTTCTGACCACTGGCTCGTGGAGAGGGGACTTTCGTTTTAGCGCCAATGTAGACACTGACACTCTGAAGAAAAGAAGTGCAGCCTATCAAAAGAACACTTTCACTTTAAGTTTAAGGCATGCCAGTGCAGACAGGGTATCTAGTCTGAAGGTGAGGCCAGGGGCTCCACAAGCTTGTTATATGATTGAGACTATTTATTAGGGCACTTGGTCTCATGTTTTTGCATCTCTACTTGACTGTTTTTTGTTTTTGTTTTTTTGTAAAGAAATCTAAATTGTGATGACTATAAACTTTAACTTTTACCATGTGTATGCATGTGTTGAATATTTATTACATATTTTGCATTATTTAACGTTTCAATGTTGGATGCTGGTCTTGGGGAGACACTGTAAGAAAGCATAGATATATTAAACACATTCTGTTTCTGAGTGGTATAGTTGTTTATCAAAGACTGAATATGTTGCTGTTGACACAGGTCTGTATGTACACACTACACAGATACATTTTAGAGAAGCATTTATACCACCCATCCGTCTGTCCGTCCATCTGTCTCTCTGTCACAGTAACTTTAAAAAGGTAGCCTTTTACAGAAACCTGTACAGTGTATCATTTTCAGCATGCATGTGTTATCCACATAAACCCTGTATACTTAGGGGGCTGGAGTTGGCGCTGTACTTGGTCTGCTCTATTGTCCAAACCAAACCACTTTGCAGAAAATAGCCAATCTACAAGAACCACAACGTATTGCCTTGCAACGCGAGCTTGTAGATCTGATATTTTTGATAAATGTTCCCCCTAGAATAGAGATGCTATTTCGTTCAAGTGGTTAACGCATTTTTATACTGACCTGATGAATATCTTGTGAGTTTGTATCGTTGTCGCAAATAAAATAAATCCTTTGTATACCTGGTTAAATAATGGTGTGTGGGCTCTATCTCTCTTCATACTAGTTTCACTGGCCTAGCACCCACCGACGATGTGCGTGTAAATAAGCATTCTTTCAAGTGGTCAACATTATCATTAAAAGCCAATGTGTTGATTTATCTCTTGAGAGTGTATAGGTAATGGACCCAATATTCTCAGATCGACACACATGCTTTTTAGTTCAGATAGTGATGCTTTACCAAGAGTGGAATATCCCATGGATTACTTTATGTTTTACTGCCATTTACTGCACTTGAAATGTGTGATAAAGGTCATTCTGACATTTCCCCCATGTGTTTAGCATACAGTCATTCTATTCACTTTGACATAGTTGAAGGAATGCAGTCCTGGCTGTCTACAGTTTTTGATCATTCATGCATCTGCTTTCTCTCCTTCCGGTTGTGCCCATTTCAGTGGTGGAAAAAATATACTCACATGTTTTTGTTTAAGTAAAAGTATCAATACTGCAATGAAGAAACACTCTGTTGCAAGTACAAGTCTGGTATTCAAAACTGACTTGAGTCAAATTTTCATCTATAGCAGATCTACAAACTCACAGTGTGTGAGTAGTACTCAGATCATCTGAGTAGTACTTAGATGATACAGTTAGTACTTTAGAATGTATTGGTCTGGTGTGTCAGTGCGACATTCAGACAGACATTCCTCAGTATGACAGCTGTTAGTATAGTATATCAGATTGAATTGTATTGTATTGAAAGCTAATCACGTGGACCAGTGGGACAACCGCATCCTCTGTACTGCAACCCTTTTTAGAAGCAAACTGACAGGGGTCGAATTTGTCTATGGGTATACTAACAAGATGTTGAACAGTATTCTTTCAAGTGATTTTCATAATCACTGATTCAATCTGTTTTTGCTTGATTGACTCCTTTCAGTTTTCACTGAAAGGCAACTTTCCTTTTATCTCTGGCACAAAAGTCTTGATAAAAGTCACATGTTGCACTCAGTGATTCTGCCATAATTTATTACAAATGGTTGACATTTGACAGATACATTTAGTAACAATTGCAACTTGCAGTGCTTTACTGCAGTGGTTCACAAAGTGGGGTCTTTATCCATATTGCATACGTTGGCTATAAATAGCAGATATGCAAGCTTGCATCATGGCACTGTACATCTGCTATTTTTTATTTTCTTTTTAAATCTCCAAACTATTGGACAATTTGGAATGATTTATACATTTTAAC
Source organism: Electrona antarctica (assembly GCF_951216825.1). NCBI lineage: Eukaryota > Metazoa > Chordata > Actinopteri > Myctophiformes > Myctophidae > Electrona > Electrona antarctica. Next base: position 26,159,209 of record NC_136806.1, on the reverse strand, counting down.
ACACATCTTCTTCTGGGGGTTCCTGGCTCAAAACATTTTCAGATTGTGGCCAAATAGGGTACACATCAATTTGGGGGTATTTGATATGAAAAGGTTTGAGAACCACTGCTTTTCTGAATAGGGTAATTCTGTACATTGGCACAATATAATTCACTTCATATAGACAAAATACACACAAATATTTGTATAGGTTAGTAAAAGCTTGCATTCTAACCACACACAAATGCACACGCACGCGCACACACACAGGCCTGGGTCTGAATTCATATTCAAGTGAACTGATGATTTTAACTGTCATTTGGAAATAGGATGTATTCGCTTTGGTGTGTTTGCAGTGTTCTGGTGAATCCTTTGTAAGGTTTACTTTATAAATTATTGTTGTAAATAGGCACTGGACTAATGGCACTCCAAAACTTTAACATCAAGTCAAACTGAAACCGTTGCATAACAAAGTGGCACCCCAGATAAAGGACCTCAGACACTCACAGTCACATAAGCCTATAGATTTATATCACTAATAAATGTGTATAAGATACATTATTTTTTATTCATAGGTATCCATGGTGTAAAGCTGCATGGTTACTATTCAGTGGCATGTGCAGGCCCTTTTTAGTTCTCTAATATGGGTAATGGAGTTAAGCCCGCATCAGTGCTTTGGTTCCAGGCTATTTTAAGACCACGTGTGTGTAATTGTCAACTGGATTGGCACAAACATGCAGTTTATAGGTCAAACACTAAGTCAACAAGAACATCCAAAAGCATGACAGACCTGGGCAGTTTTAAAATATATGTATACGACGAAACAGTGGACATATTCATATATGCATGTTTGTAAACAAAGTTAATATAAGAAACTTTTATTGAACCCATAGATCAAACCCCATGCAGGGACAAATTCAGGTGTCATAGCAGCAACCAGCTGAAACTGCAGAGGTACAGGTAAAGATACGAGTCAAGAGACAAAGATAAATAGCTTTAGAACTATACTGTGCTCATGCTCTGCAGGGTTAGAACAGTGGTGTTCAATGTTTTCGTGAAACAAAGCAACACCGATGGACAAGTCAAAATCTCAAGGCACACCTGTATTCATATAGCGAAAATGACACGTTGCGAGCTTGTAGATCTATTACTTATTTTGTAATTTTTGAAAATTGAACATGCCAAAATGCATGTTATTCTTAATAATCTAAATCTGTAAGCTGCTACTTGTAGTGGAATAAAAAGTTAGATGTATTAGGGTAGAAGTATATCAGCAAATGGAAACAATTAAGAAAATTGTATAGCCAAAATAGTACTTGTGGTAATACACGTTGTTACTTCACTTCACTACTGGTGTTAGAGCCAATGTGATGCTCATATAACCATGTGCTAAAAATAAAGAGCACCAAATGCCCAAAAGTAGGCTACTGATGAATATAGTCTTCCTAATTAGTGACACTAGAGCGGTGCCCATGGGAGGCTTTTGCTATGTTTCACCAGTTTCAATTGAAACAGGCCTCCACCCTCAGGGGGGCCTCCGAGCTGCGACTGACCGTCAGGCGTCAGTTAACCCTGAGTCACCCATGGCCCTCTGTCTCTAGCTAACTCGTTGGTTTGCTCTCTCCCAGAATGTTAAGTTACACCTATTTTATGTTAATAACCTGGGTAAAATGTGCGGCATTGGAAGGTAAGGGGGAGAATCTTTATTGTGAAGGGACAGCAGGATGAGGAAAGGTGTTGTTGCTGCATAATTGTCGAGAATAATGGCTGCGCGCAATAGTCAACAGTCATTTGCGTGTTTGAAATCATATATTACTCAAACTCAAATGTAAGTAAATCATTTTTGCAACTGCATGGATTTGAACTCTGGTCTGCGTGAAACCATACTAACAATAGCTTCCAACTCTCTATTGCCAATAGAGATACATTATAGACTTTAGGGAGGCAAGACTACAGTGCTACATTCAGATTGAAGTCATCGGAATATTGTCTGGTTTCTCAAAACAAATTTAGTCTACACTGTACAAGTCGGAGTGTTTGCTGATAAATACACTAGTGCTAAATTAACAAACTGAGCCAAAATCTGTGTATTTGCATACACAATTTAGTTTGAAGTCTAGCACCTCAATGTTACATTGGCTAGTTGTTTTTTTCCCCTAAATGATAAACAATAATAATGAATGTTTTGGAAAATGGTCTGAAATAAGGTAAGGTATGATGATTTGAACATGCTTGAACGTTTGACATTTAAGGCCTATTTCAACAATTGCTACAAATTGCAACAAAACCTGTGAATAGCATAACGAAAACGATACACTGAAGGATAATCTAGCACTGATACTGATGTACCATGCATTTTCAAATCAAGTATGCTTTACATAATTACAGACAATCTTCCGAAGCATATACTTTTCTGTCATACATTTTGGGGGAAAAATGCCAATTTCACATTGAGGTGTCCAGACTTACACATGTGTGCATGTGTTCACTACTGACCTGGCTGAGTCTTGGCAGTGAAGAGGAATGTAGTGTTCTCATCAGAATGATTGTAATGTGGGCCCATGTGTGCCCATGCATGCATGTTATGGCTGCAGGCTTATTTGTAGTCTGCATTTGGGTCATAGGAGGAGACACACAGATGAATCGCATGCAGCATCTCAAATTAGTAGTTTATAAGCACTGCAAGTACAATTGTATTATCTGAGAGTACTGGTAGTTTTACGAGCGCGTGCGCGCGTGCGTGCGTGCGTGCGTGCGTGTGTGCGTGCGTGCGTGCGTGCGTGCGTGCGTGCGTGCGTGCGTGCGCGCGCACGCACGCACGCACGCAAGCACAGACAGACAGACAGACAGACAGACAGACAGACAGACAGACACTCCTCCTCCTATATAGCTGCATCCTTATATTCTTCATTTTTACAAATAAGTTGTTGAATGTTTCACAGTGCATGTCCTGTCACAAGAGGAAATTTCTCTTTCACCTTCTGCAGTGCTTGCGATGATGTCACTTGAAAGTGTCAAGTGCTATGCCAGCTATGGCTTCCTCAGTAACTGCTGGAATGTGATGTCACATAATGCTATTCAAATATCACACTGTTTTACTTTTCGTTGTTGGTGTTGTTGCTGATTCATACTAAGCATAAATTGGGATTTATACTAACTGCTTCTTTCTTCTTTTTTTCTGGTGCCCTTTGTGGATGTCTTATCCTCCTCCTCATATACAGCAGGTAAGATTCTATTATTTTTGGTTTCTATACCTCAAACAGTATAAGCATTTATATTTACTTCAACTTCCAGTGATCAGCACCTCACTATAACCTTTGCTGTGTTTCTTTTCCATTATACATACACTGCAATGAACTACAAACATTGTGTGTGTGTGTGTGTGTGTGTGTGTGTGTGTGTGTGTGTGTGTGTGTGTGTGTGTGTGTGTGTGTGTGTGTGTGTGTGTGTGTGTGTGTGTGTGTGTGTGTGTGTGTGTGTGTGTGTGTGTGTGTGTGTGTGTGTGTGTGTGTGTGTGTGTGTGTGTGTGTGTGCGCGCGCATATAAACCATGTTAATGATCACAGTTCCACCTCTGTTATTTGACTGCTATATGTGCTGTGCTTCCACTCTACTTTTCATCTGCATAAATGAATAATGCTGATGATGTGCAGCCACCAACTGAATAATGCACAGTCAGGAATGATGTGGAGAATGTTATGGTTTGGGGCCCGATTTTGCGTGCGTGCGTGCGTGCGTGTGTGTATGTGTGTCCTCACTCCACAGCACGCACCCATTCCACAAGTCTCTATCCATGGTGCTGAAACTTACACAGTCGGTCAACCTATTGCTGTACAGACCTTTGCTGTGTTTCTTTTCCATTATGCAGACACTGCAATGAACTACAAACATTGTGTGTGTGTGTGTGTGTGTGTGTGTGTGTGTGTGTGTGTGTGTGTGTGTGTGTGTGTGTGTGTGTGTGTGTGTGTGTGTGTGTGTGTGTGTGTGTGTGTGTGTGTGTGTGTGTGTGTGTGTGTGTGTGTGTGTGTGTGTGTGCATATAAACCATGTTAATGATCACAGTTCCACCTCTGTTATTTGACTGCTATATGTGCTGTGCTTCCACTCTACTTTTCATCTGCATAAATGAATAATGCATGTCAGGAATGATGTGGAGAATGTTATGGTTTGGGGCCCGATTCTGCGTGCGTGCGTGCGTGCGTGCGTGCGTGTGTGCGTGTGCGTGTGCGTGTGTGTGTGTGTGTGTGTGTGTCCTCACTCCACAGCGTACACCCATTCCACAAGTCTCTATCCATGGTGCTGAAACAAGAAATTACACAGTCGGTCAACCTATTGCTGTACAGACATTTGCTGATTTTCTTTTCCATTATGCAGACACTGCAATGAACTGCAAACATCGTGTGTGTGTGTGTGTGTGTGTGTGTGTGTGTGTGTGTGTGTGTGTGTGTGTGTGTGTGTGTGTGTGTGTGTGTGTGTGTGTGTGTGTGTGTGTGTGTGTGTGTGTGTGTGTGTGTGTGTGTGTGTGTGTGTGTGTGTGTGTGTGTGTGTGTGTGACCTGCTATGAGCTATACACCTGTGACCCAGTGAAAAAGTGTGGTTTCATGCAGTGTTGCTGCAGACATTCTGGGTGACCGATAAAGATGTATAGGATTATAGGATGTTACCCTTGTAACTTCACACAGAGTAAATATGAGTTTAGATTATTTTGATGACTAATACAATATCATTTCATATGGTTTATATGATGATGAGGACTACTGCTGCCCCCTACTGCTGTTGGTAGTGAAGACACTGCAGCTACATAACACTGCACTAATTCCCTTGCTTCCACTACAGACTGCTTGCATGAGTCACTCACTGGGAATTAAGTTCATAATACATTGAAAATACACTAAAATAATCAGGTGTAATGAATACATCATGCATGCTAGAGGTCATTCATTATCTTTTGGTGCATAACACATAACAGCCGTGGTATAACCCCTTTTGTGGACTATATGGTACTTCTTGAAGAAGGGTATATAACATACCTTAAAAGAGCATAAACACTGGGGTGACCAGATCCAAACTGTGCATTTGAGGGCCATAAGTATCGCTTATGTGGGACAATTGCGAGAGGGAATGGGACGGGACTGGGTTAGCAAAGTATTACTTAAGTTGCTATTAGATGACCTTATAGGGATATTTCATTATTTGAATGGCTTAAAAACACATCTGGCTGGAAAAGAGACGAGAGTGCTTTACAACAGAAATCCAACTATTCAGGGACTAACTATGGCATTTGAACACTGATGCCTGCCAGTCACACTGTGGGACAGGGTCTAAATTTGTGGGAAAAGTCTTGGAAATGAGGGACTGTCCCACGCAAAGGGGGACATCTGCATGGTCACCTTACAACAGTATATAGAAAGGTTATATTTATTGGTCACCTAAATCAGGTTTACACAAACATGGAAGCCCAAGACATCAGAGTGGGCGGCAAAGGCCAAAATGACAAACCAAACAAAATGTGAAAATACAATTCTAGTCTCCCGGAGTACACACAAAGAGGAGAACGGGAGAGGGGGGGGGGGGGGGTCAATACTAAAAGAAACGGCACCACACCCGTTACCCCATACTAGAAGCTATTCCCATACTTTAAGCACGAAAAATGCATACAACATCAATGCCATACGCACGCACGCACGCACGCACGCACGCACGCACGCACGCACGCACGCACGCACGCACGCACGCACACACACACACACACACACACACACACACACACACACACACCAGCATTGGCATGCATAACACTCTCCACACCGTTTATCAGCAGAGAAGTTGGCTCCCTATATGTGGTCATTATATAAAATAAGGAATATGTGAGACAGATTCACACACACACACACACACACACACACACACACACACACACACACACACACACACACACACACACACACACACACACACACACACACACACACACACACGTTCATCCTGTAAAGGTCTGCCAGTTATTATAACATCGTTTTTATTTAGGCATAGCTGCTTGTCTTATCATTTGGGCCACCGATAAGAGCAGCTGCTCATGGTGTTGTTCTATGCACTCACTCTCGGTGGTGCTGTTGTCCAAGGATACTTCATGTACTACTAGCCTCATAGGCATACAGACATTCAGAGACGGTGCTTTATTGAAGAAAATAAGGGATGGTGCACATCTATCCAAGCACTTACGCTAACTTTGAATGGATTTGAAGGACTGAACAGATTTTTTTTTTTTTAAGAAAGGTTCTCTGTTGCATTTTGATTCATTCATGGTTTCGTTTTAATTTGAATGTTAAAGCTATGGATGTGTGGAGCAAGAACCTTCCGTGGTGGGTGGTGTCCATTTTGCTTCTCTGCGTATTTCAGTCTGTGAGCGGACAAATTCGTTATTCCATACCGGAGGAAATGAGAAAGGGCCTGTTTGTTGGAGACGTGGCAAAGGATCTGGGGTTGGACGTTAAAAGGTTGGTTTCTGGTCGTGCTCGACTTGTTATAAACGATAATAACCAATATGTTGCGCTGAACGTGAACAAAGGGCATCTCGTTGTCAGTGAACGGATAGACAGAGAAAAGCTATGCTCAAAGAAATCTCCATGCAGCTTCAGTCTAGAAATTGTACTGGAAGATCCCCTTGAACTATTTTCTGTTACAATCGAAATACAAGATATAAACGACCATGCACCAGCCTTTTCAAAAAAGGAAATTAAATTGGAAATTAGCGAATCCACGCCAACGGGGACTGTGTTCTTGCTCGATAGTGCAGCGGATCCTGATGTAGGAATAAATTCATTGCAAAGTTACTCGTTAAAGCCAACCGATAATTTTGTTCTGAAACAGCACACTCGAGCAGACGGTAGTAAATACACAGAAATGGTCCTCCAGGCGTTGTTGGATCGCGAGAAACAAAGTGAGCACAACTTGATATTAACGGCTGAAGATGGCGGTGAGCCTCAGAGGTCTGGAACCGTTAAGATACACGTTAATGTTCTTGACGCAAATGACAACGCGCCTGTTTTCACGGAATCTATATACAAAGCTTCTGTCATAGAAAATGCGTTACTTGGTACAGTCGTTGCCAAAGTGAGTGCTATCGATGCAGATCAAGGATATAATGGCAATGTAACCTATTCATTCACACACCTAGAGGAAGATTCCACTTCTCCTTTCCAAATGAATCCCCAAACAGGAGAGGTTAAAATTACAGGAGCAATTGACTACGAGACCTCTCAGAATTATGAAATCAACCTTCAAGCTAAAGATCCGTGGGGTATGACAGGTGCCAGCAAATTGTTTGTTGACATAATAGACGTGAATGATAACAGTCCGACAGTCAGCATGACTTCGTACTCGGGTAAAATATCTGAAGACTCTGCTCATGGTACAGTAGTTGCCTTAATTAGTGTTCATGATAAAGACTCTGGTAAAAATGGACAGGTTCGTTTAAATATAGATGAAAATCTCCCTTTTAAAATTAAGACATCTCTCCGAAACTACTACACTTTGATTACAGACAGAACGCTTGATCGAGAAAAACAATCCAGTTACAACATTACCCTCACTGCCACTGATGAGGGATTCCCTTCCTTATCAAGCAGGAAAACTGTTATTTTAGACGTAACTGATGTTAATGACAACGCCCCGACTTTTATTAAAAGTGTATATAGCACTCAGGTAATTGAGAACAATGCCCCGGGGCTCTCGGTGCTTAGGATTCAAGCAACTGACCCAGACATGGGACAAAATGCTCGTATATCATACTTCCTTATTGACAGCGAGATTAACGGGAACCCGGTGTCCACATACTTCTCTATTGATGCCGAAAAAGGAGTGATACACTCTGTACGCTCACTCGATTATGAGCAAATAAAAGAGTTCAAAATAGTAGTAAGAGCCCAAGACGGAGGCTCGCCGCCATTTAGTAGTAATTCAACAGTGATCATTTATGTTCAAGATCAGAATGACAACGCTCCCCAGGTTCTGTATCCAGTCCAGAGTGGTGGCTCTCTGGTGGCTGAAATGGTGCCTCGTTCAGCAGATGTGGGCTATCTAGTCACTAAAGTAGTGGCTGTTGACGTGGACTCTGGACAGAATGCCTGGCTCTCATATAAGCTCCAAAAGGCCACAGACAGGGCACTGTTTGAAGTGGGATTACAGAATGGAGAAATAAGAACTATCCGTCAAGTCACTGATAAAGATGTTGTGAAACAAAGATTGACTGTTATAGTGGAGGACAACGGACACCCCTCTCGTTCAGCTACAGTCAATGTTAACGTGGCGGTGGCTGACAGCTTCCCCGAAGTTCTCTCAGAATTCACTGACTTCATACACGACAAGGAGTATAATGACAACCTGACGTTTTTCTTAGTGTTGGCTTTGGCTGTAGTTTCCTTTCTCTTCATCACGTGTTTAGTAGTGATTATATCAGTGAAAATATACAGATGGAAACAGTCCCGCCTCTATCATTCCAGTCTGCCTGTGATTCCATATTATCCACCACGTTACTCAGACACTTTGGGGTCAGGGACTCTCCCTCATGTCTACAATTACGAAGTGTGCAGGACGATGGACTCCAGGAGCAGTGACATCAAATACATGCAGCCGATTAATCAAAGTTTGGTGAGCGTTGATAGCGCTGGGAATGATACTCTAACTCTGCAGCGAGAGAACAAATCAGGGGACATTTCTCAGATGTCGACTTTGGTGAGTTGAAAAATGTATACCATTGTGTGTGTGTGTGTGTGTGTGTGTGTGTGTGTGTGTGTGTGTGTGTGTGTGTGTGTGTGTGTGTGTGTGTGTGTGTGTGTGTGTGTGTGTGTGTGTGTGTGTGTGTGTGTGTGTGTGTGTGATAATTATTTTACGTGTATATGAGGTGGAGGCTTTCAGAGCGCTTTTCTGTCGCTCTCCGTGGTCCTGAAGCGCTGAAACAGTGTATTTTTTTATATAAATATACCGGTAATAATCTATTCAGTTTTGGAATTTTAAAACAATTAATACCATCACCACATCCCTCACATGAACGGTATTTTGTCCAATATCTGGAGTCCTAGGTCAATGAAGCTGAAAGACGTTTACTTACGTCTGTTCGTTCTGCCTCCTATTTGAATTAGCTTTTGTCACACGTGTGCGTGTGTGTGTGTGTGTGTGTGTGTGTGTGTGTGTGTGTGTGTGTGTGTGTGTGTGTGTGTGTGTGTGTGTGTGTGTGTGTGTGTGTGTGTGTGTGTGTGTGTGTGTGTGTGTGTGTGTGTGTGTGTGCGTGCGTGTGCGGAGATAGGACACATAGATCAATCGTATATTTATTTATTTCTCCCATACTTGCACTGTTTGGACTCTAAGGGACGCTATTGTTCAGTGAAACAATTCTCTTGCCAGTCATTCAGTGTCCCACCCTATAGTGTTGCTTTGCTATAAGGCGGAGAGCTCTGTCAGTTGGGGCAAGTAGGAGGATACACTATCACATGAAGAAATATAGAACATCGAGTTGAAATCCATTTGGATTAGGAATACATATTTTTTTCCCCTGCTAAGGACCATTGTAAGATACTACCTGTTCTGATGGCACCTCGAAGATATATCTTCCCCATGCGATGGGGATTGTGTTGTGGATTGAGACGTCAAGTTGGCCTGCTTATTTTTTTTCTGTACGTGCTTAATTTGGTAGTTGGTCAAATCAGGTATTCTATACCCGAGGAGATGAAGAGGGGCTCTTTAATCGGTAGCGTAGCACAAGACCTGGGTTTGGATCTGAAAAGGCTCCGTTCTGGTCGGGCTCGTATCGTGACCAGACAAAGCGTCCAATTTACTGAGCTCAACATAGACAAAGGGATTCTAATCGTGAATGAGAGAATAGACCGAGAGCAGCTTTGTGGCGACGTATCTCCATGTAGCTTCAGCTTCGAAATTATTCTCGAAAATCCGATGGAACTGCATCGAGTAACTGTCGAAATATTGGATGTAAATGACAACGCACCAGTCTTTTCTAATAAAGATGTTCGATTTGAAATAAGTGAATCAGCTACAGCTGGAGTACAATTTCCACTTGAGAGTGCTGAGGATCTTGACGTGGGGCAGAATACTTTGCAAAATTACATTTTGACACCCAACGATTATTTTATTTTAAAACAACATGCCAATCCCGATGGTAGTAAATATGCTGAAATGGTGCTTCAGAAGCCATTAGACAGAGAGGAACAATCCAACCTTTTTCTGAAACTAATAGCAGTGGATGGAGGAACGCCACAGAGATCTGGTACAGTAAATATAGATATCACAGTTTTAGATGCCAATGATAATGTTCCTGTGTTCAACCAGTCAGTATACAGGGCTGTTGTAAGGGAAAATGCGCCAAAAGGCACTTACATCACAACGGTAAATGCTACAGACGCAGACAGTGGTTCAAATGGACACATTACATTTAGTTTCTCTAAAATGAAAGGGAGCATAGCTGATATATTTGCAATCGATGACATATCGGGTAAAATATCTGTTTCTGGTCAGATTGATTACGAAAAAGATACAAAATATGAAGTTAGAGTGGAGGCCAAAGATCGCGGAGGTTTAACGGGGACCAGTAAAGTTATAATCGAGGTGTCTGATGTTAATGATAACGCCCCATTTATTAATATCATGTCTTTCTCGAGCCCCATATCCGAGGATTCCCCTCCTGGCACTACAATTGCTATTATAAATGCTCAAGATGCAGATTCGGAAAATAATGGGAAGATAGTGTGTTCTATAGATGCTAAGCTTCCATTTAAAATCCAGTCATCTTTAACAGGCTATTATAATTTGATTTCCGATCAGCATTTTGATAGAGAGATAACACCAGAATACAACATAACGGTAACCGCATCCGATTCGGGGTCTCCCCCTCTCTCTAGCACCACAATATTAAACCTTAAAATATCTGACGTTAATGATAATGCCCCATTGTTTGATAAATCCGCATATTCTGCCTACGTGATAGAGAACAATTCCCCTGGAACGTCCATATTTACCTTCCGTGCGCTGGACACTGACTGGAATCAAAACGCGAAAATATCTTATATGGTTGAGGACACACAAGTCAGTGGTAACTCAGTCTCTAGTTATGTATCAATAAACTCTGAAACTGGAGTAATACATGCAGTGCGCTCTTTTGATTATGAACAAATGAAATCACTTCATTTAGTTGTCAAAGCTCAGGACGGTGGATCACCTCCTCTCAGTACTAATGTGACTGTAAATATACTGATCCAGGACCAGAATGACAACGCTCCTCAGGTTCTGTATCCAGTCCAGAGTGGTGGCTCTCTGGTGGCTGAAATGGTGCCTCGTTCAGCAGATGTGGGCTATCTGGTCACTAAAGTGGTGGCTGTTGATGTGGACTCAGGACAGAATGCCTGGCTGTCTTATAAACTACAGAAAGCCACAGACAGGGCGCTGTTTGAAGTGGGATTACAGAATGGAGAAATAAGAACAATCCGTCAAGTCACTGATAAAGATGCTGTGAAACAAAAGCTGACTGTTATAGTGGAGGACAACGGACAGCCCTCTCGTTCAGCTACAGTCAATGTTAACGTAGCGGTGGCTGACAGCTTCCCCGAAGTTCTCTCAGAGTTCACTGACTTTACACACGAGAAGGAGTACAATGACAACCTTACATTTTTCTTAGTGTTGGCTTTGGCTGTAGTTTCCTTTCTCTTCATCACGTGCGTAGTTGTTATTATATCAGTGAAAATATACAGATGGAGAGAGTCCCGCCTCTATCATTCCAGTCTCCCTGTGATTCCATATTATCCACCACGTTACTCAGACACTTTGGGGTCAGGAACACTCCCTCATGTGTACAATTACGAGGTGTGCAGGACGACGGACTCCAGAAGCAGTGACATCAAATACATGCAGCCTATGAATCAGAGTTTGGTGAGCGTCGATAGTGCTGGAAATGATACTCCAACTCTGCAGCGAGAGAACAAATCAGGAGACATTTCTCAGATGTCGACTTTGGTGAGTTTGAAAATGTATTCCATTAAGTGTGTGTGTGTGTGTGTGTGTGTGTGTGTGTGTGTGTGTGTGTGTGTGTGTGTGTGTGTGTGTGTGTGTGTGTGTGTGTGTGTGTGTGTGTGTGTGTGTGTGTGTGTGTGTGTGTGTGTGTGTGTGTGTGTGATAATTATTTTACAGCGTGTATATGAGGTGGAGGCCTTCAGTGCGCTGTTCTGTCGCTCTCCGTGGTCCTGAAGTGCTGAAACAGTGCCTCTTTTATATAAACATTCTATTAAATTCAGCAAATTTATGCCATCATCCCTCACAAGAACGTGTACGGTATTCTGTCCAATATCTGGAGGCTTATAGGTTAATGTGTGTGTGTGTGTGTGTGTGTGTGTGTGTGTGTGTGTGTGTGTGTGTGTGTGTGTGTGTGTGTGTGTGTGTGTGTGTGTGTGTGTGTGTGTGTGTGTGTGTGTGTGTGTGTGTGCGTGTGCGTGCGTGCGTGCGCATTTGTAGAGATGGATGCAAATTGATACATCGTATATTTATTTATTTCCCTATACATGCACTGTTTGGACTCTAAGGGACGCTATTGTTCAGTGAAACAATTCTCTTGCCAGTCATTCAGTGTCCCACCCTATAGTGTTGCTTTGCTATAAGGCGGAGAGCTCTGTCAGTTGGGGCAAGTAGGAGGATACACTATCGCATGAAGAAATATAGAACATCGAGTTGAAATCCATTTGGATTAGGAATAAATATTTTTTTCCCCTGCTAAGGACCATTGTAAGCTACTACCTGTTCTGATGGCACCTCGAAGATATATCTTCCCCATGCGATGGGGATTGTGTTGTGGATTGAGACGTCAAGTTGGCCTGCTTATTTTTTTTCTGTACGTGCTTAATTTGGTAGTTGGTCAAATCAGGTATTCTATACCCGAGGAGATGAAGAAGGGCTCTTTAATCGGTAGCGTAGCACAAGACCTGGGTTTGGATCTGAAAAGGCTCCGTTCTGGTCGGGCTCGTATCGTGACCAGACAAAGCGTACAATTTACCGAGCTGAATATAGACAAAGGGATTCTAATCGTGAATGAGAGAATAGATCGAGAGCAGCTTTGCGGCGACGTCACTCCATGTAGCTTCAGCTTCGAAATTATTCTAGAAAATCCGATGGAACTGCATCGAGTAACTGTCGAAATACTGGATGTAAATGACAACGCACCAGTCTTTCCTAATTCTGATGTTCGATTTGAAATAAGTGAATCAGCTACAATTGGTGTAAAATTTCCACTTGAGAGTGCCGAGGATCTTGACGTGGGCCAGAACACGTTGCAAAACTACATTTTGACACCGAATGATAATTTTATTTTAAAACAACATGCCAATCCAGATGGAAGTAAATATGCTGAAATGATACTCCAGAAGCCATTAGACCGAGAGGAACAACCCAGCCTTTTTCTGAAACTCATAGCAGTGGATGGAGGCACTCCACAGAGATCTGGTACAGTAAATATAGATATCACAGTTTTAGATGCCAATGATAATGCTCCTGAGTTCAACCAGTCAGTATACAGGGCTGTTGTTAGGGAAAACTCGCCAAAAGGCACTTACATCACAACAGTAAATGCTACAGACGCAGACAGTGGTTCATATGGACAAATTACATTTAGTTTCTCAAAAATGAAAGGGAGCATAGCTGATATATTTTCAATTGATGAAAATGCGGGTAGAATATCTGTGTCTGGTCAGATTGATTACGAAAAAGATAAGAAATATGAAGTTAGAGTGGAGGCCAAAGATCGCGGAGGTTTAACGGGGACCAGTAAAGTTATAATCGAGGTGTCTGATGTTAATGATAACGCCCCATTTATCAATATCATGTCTTTCTCGAGCCCCATATCCGAGGATTCCCCTCCTGGCACTACAATTGCTATTATAAATGCTCAAGATGCAGATTCGGAAAATAATGGGAAGATAGTGTGTTCTATAGATGCTAAGCTTCCGTTTAAAATCCAGTCATCTTTAACAGGCTATTATAATTTGATTTCCGATCAGCATTTTGATAGAGAGATAACACCAGAATACAACATAACGGTAACCGCATCCGATTCGGGGTCTCCCCCTCTCTCTAGCACCACAATATTAAACCTTAAAATATCTGACGTTAATGATAATGCCCCATTGTTTGATAAATCCGCATATTCTGCCTACGTCATAGAGAACAATTCCCCTGGAACGTCCATATTTACCGTCCGTGCGCTGGACACTGACTGGAATCAAAACGCGAAAATATCTTATATGGTTGAGGACACACAGGTCAGTGGTAACCCAGTCTCTAGTTATGTATCAATAAACTCTGAAACTGGAGTAATACATGCAGTGCGCTCTTTTGATTATGAACAAATGAAATCACTTCATTTAGTTGTCAAAGCTCAGGACGGTGGATCACCTCCTCTCGGTAGTAATGTGACTGTAAATATACTGATCCAGGACCAGAATGACAACGCTCCTCAGGTTCTGTATCCAGTCCAGAGTGGTGGCTCTCTGGTGGCTGAAATGGTGCCACGTTCAGCAGATGTGGGCTATCTGGTCACTAAAGTGGTGGCTGTTGATGTGGACTCAGGACAGAATGCCTGGCTGTCTTATAAACTACAGAAAGCCACAGACAGGGCGCTGTTTGAAGTGGGATTACAGAATGGAGAAATAAGAACAATCCGTCAAGTCACTGATAAAGATGCTGTGAAACAAAAGGTGACTGTTATAGTGGAGGACAACGGACAGCCCTCTCGTTCAGCTACAGTCAATGTTAACGTAGCGGTGGCTGACAGCTTCCCTGAAGTTCTCTCAGAGTTCACTGACTTTACACACAAGAAGGAGTACAATGACAACCTGACATTTTTCTTAGTGTTGGCTTTGGCTGTAGTTTCCTTTCTCTTCATCACGTGCGTAGTTGTTATTATATCAGTGAAAATATACAGATGGAGAGAGTCCCGCCTCTATCATTCCAGTCTCCCTGTGATTCCATATTATCCACCACGTTACTCAGACACTTTGGGGTCAGGGACTCTCCCTCATGTGTACAATTACGAGGTGTGCAGGACTATGGACTCCAGAAGCAGTGACATCAAATACATGCAGCCTATGAATCAAAGTTTGGTGAGCGTCGATAGTGCTGGAAATGACACTCTAACTCTGCAGCGAGAGAACAAATCAGGAGACATTTCTCAGATGTCGACTTTGGTGAGTTTGAAAATGTATTCCATTAAGAGTGTGTGTGTGTGTGTGTGTGTGTGTGTGTGTGTGTGTGTGTGTGTGTGTGTGTGTTTGTGTGTGTGTGTGTGTGTGTGTGTGTGTGTGTGTGTGTGTGTGTGTGTGTGTGTGTGTGTGTGTGTGTGTGTGTGTGTGTGTGTGTGTGTGTGTGTGTGTGTGTGTGTGTGTGTGTGTGTGTGTGTGTGTGTGTGTGTGTGTGAGATAATTATTTTACAGCGTGTATATGAGGTGGAGGCCTTCAGTGCGCTGTTATGTCGCTCTCCGTGGTCCTGAAGTTCTGAAACAGTGCCTTTTTTATATAAATATTCTATTCAATTCAGTACATTTATAATACAATTAATGCCATCATCCCTCACAAGAACGTGTACGGTATTCTGTCCAATATCTGGAGGCCTATAGGTTAATGGAGCTGTTTGAAAGACGTTTCTGTCTGTTCGTTTAATAGGCCTATACCCTCCTATTTTAATTAGCTATGTCGCACAAAATACAGTGTGTGTGTGTGTGTGGTGTGTGTGTGTGTGTGTGTGTGTGTGTGTGTGTGTGTGTGTGTGTGTGTGTGTGTGTGTGTGTGTGTGTGTGTGTGTGTGTGTGTGTGTGTGTGTGTGTGTGTGTGTGTGTGTGTGTGTGTGTGTGTGTGTGTGTGCGTGCGTGCGTGTGCGTGCGTGCGTGTGTGATTGATATACATCTTTTCTATTCAATATATTTACTTGGAGTTCACCGTTTGGACTCAAAGGGACGCTATTGTTCAGTGGAACGCTTCTGTGTATAATGCAAGCCAACCATCCCACCCATGACTGCGCAGAGTAGCCTACCTTGCGCGAGAGATTGAGTCAGATGGGTCACGACAGATATCTCTTTATCTTACAGTTAAAGAATATAGAACATCTAATTTGAATACATTTGTTTTAGGAACGGATTTTACTTTTTCCACTAACGAAGGACCACCATTCACCATTGTATTCTTTGCTATGATGGCACCTCGAAGACATATATTCCCTTTATCCGTGGGAAGGCGATTATTTTGTGGATTGCGACGTCAAATTGGCCTACTCGTTCTTTTCTTTTACATGGTTAATATAGTCGGTGGCCAGATTCGATATTCCATTCCAGAAGAGATGAGAAAGGGGTCCATTATAGGCAACGTTGCACAAGACCTAGGGTTGGATCTAAAAAGGCTGCGTTCTGGTCGGGCCCGTATTGTCAGTGGAGAAAGCGTTCAGTACACTGAGCTGAAAACAGACAAAGGGATTCTGGTCGTAAATGAGAGAATTGACAGAGAGCAGCTTTGTGCTGATGTCACTCCGTGCAGCTTCAGCTTCGAAATTATTTTGGAAAACCCAATGGAATTACACCGAGTAACTGTGGAAATTACAGACGTCAATGACCATTCGCCTGTTTTTTCCACCGAATTTATTCAATTTGAAATAAGCGAATCTGCTGCAGCTGGAGCAAAATTTCCCCTCAAGACAGGAGAAGATTCTGATGTCGGCCTTAATGCTTTACAAAACTACGTTCTATCCACTAATGATAATTTTATTTTAAAGCAGCATACAAATCCCGATGGAAGTAAGTATGCTGAAATGATCCTACAAAAGCCTCTAGACAGAGAAGATCATCCACACTTGTCCTTAAAGCTTATAGCAGTGGACGGGGGGACTCCGCAGAGATCTGGCACAGTAAATATAGATATCACCGTTTTAGACGCAAATGATAATGCTCCCGTTTTTAACCAGTCAGTCTATAGGGCTATTGTAATGGAAAACGCACATAAAGGTGCATATATCACCACATTGAATGCAACTGACTTAGACAGTGGTTCAAATGGTCAAATAACATATGGTTTTTCTCAGGTTAAAGGGACCATACCAAATACGTTCACAATCGATGAGAACACAGGCATCATATCCGTATCAGGACAGATAGATTTCGAGAAAGACAAGAAATACGAGTTCAGAGTAGAGGCAAAGGACCAGGGAGGATTGACTGATACCAGCAAAGTTATTATTGAAGTTACTGATGCCAATGATAATGCCCCAGTAATAAATATCATGTCATTCTCAAGCCCCGTGTCCGAGGATGCCCCACCTGGCACTAAGATAGCGATCATAAATATCAAAGATGCAGATTCAGAAATGAACGGGCAGCTAAAATGCTCTATAGATTTGAAACTTCCTTTTAAAATCCAATCATCTTTAACTAACTATTATAATTTGGTTTCGGATCAGACTCTTGATAGGGAGACTACACCAGAATACAACATAACTATAACTGCGACTGATTCTGGCTCTCCTCCTCTCTCCAGTGCCAAAATATTGCACCTTAGAATCTCTGACGTCAATGACAACGCCCCATTGTTTGATAAAACCGTCTATTCTGCCTACCTCACGGAGAACAATTCCCCTGGAATATCCATATTTACCGTCAGTGCACGGGACTCTGACTGGAATCAGAACGCTAGGATTTCATACATGTTGGAGGACAGTCAGGTCAGTGGCACGCCAGTCTCTAGTTTTGTATCTATAAACTCTGAAACAGGTGTTGTACATGCTGTGCGTTCTTTTGATTATGAACAAATCAAACAACTTCAAATACGTGTCAAGGCCCAGGACGGAGGCTCCCCTCCACTCAGTAACAATGTGACTCTGACGATAATTATTCAAGATCAGAACGACAACGCCCCTCAGGTTCTGTATCCAGTCCAGAGTGGTGGTTCTCTGGTGGCTGAAATGGTGCCTCGTTCAGCAGATGTGGGCTATCTGGTTACTAAAGTGGTGGCTGTTGATGTGGACTCTGGACAGAATGCTTGGCTCTGCTATAAACTGCAGAAAGTCACAGACAGGTCGTTGTTTGAAGTGGGATTACAAAATGGAGAAATTAGAACCATCCGTCAAGTCACTGATAAAGATGTTGTGAAACAAAGACTGACTGTTATAGTGGAGGACAACGGACAGCCCTCTCGTTCAGCTACAGTCAATGTTAACGTGGCGGTGGCTGACAGCTTCCCTGAAGTTCTTTCAGAGTTCACTGACTTTACACACACGGACAAAGAGTACAATGACAACCTGACGTTTTTCTTAGTCTTGGCTTTGGCTGTAGTTTCCTTTCTCTTCATCACGTGTTTAGTTGTTATTATATCAGTGAAAATATACAGATGGAGACAGTCCCGCCTCTATCATTCTAGTCTCCCAGTGATTCCATATTATCCACCACGTTACTCAGACACTTTGGGCTCAGGGACTCTCCCTCATGTGTACAATTACGAGGTGTGTAGGACGACTGACTCCAGAAAGAGTGACTTTGGCAGAGCTGGTAGTCAGAACATACTGATCATGGACCCCAGCTCTACAGGGACGATGCAACGAATACACAGTGAAAAGAGTATCCTGGATGAACCAGACTCTCCTATAGAGGTGAGTTAACAAGTGATTTAACAAATTATCACCTGAAAACACACTTAATGCGGGTTGAAATTAAATATGAAACACTATATTGGACAAAATGACGACAGCAAAAAAAACATCAATGTCCTGTGCATGTGTAAAAGCATCACGGTCGTCATTCAGGACCAATTTTCTTTCTTTGTTAATTTATCTTTGCATTGGGCAATTGTAAACGGGACTGCCTTTACAGCTTTTCAGAACCATGGACAGCGTCGAATTCGTTTAGAGCAGCCTAAACATGAAGCAGATTGTTTTCCTTTGTTTTAAACCTTTTTCGTTTCTGCTTGTTTTCGTGTCTTAGAAGCATGTTGTTAATTCTATTGCTTACGTTTCCCATTTCTTTACACAATCATTTGCAATATTATTGAACTCCGTGAGGTATTTTAGGCTGCAGGGGATGGAGGGCAGTGCTGTCTCGTATGGTCTGCTTCTCCACATTCATAGGTTGTTAGGCCACTGTTGTAGCCCCATCTAGCTGCTTTTGATCGCCCTATTCCTGTTCTCGGGCCATTTAATGTAATGATAAGACCAATGATAAAATAACTCTCCTTCCATGTTACCTATAACACTCTCTCTCACTCTCACTCTCACTCACTCACTCACTCACTCACTCACTCACTCACTCACTCACTCACACACACACACACACACACACACACACACACACACACACACACACACACACACACACACACACACACACACACACACACATATATATATATATATATATATATATATATATATATATATATATATATATATATAAATATAAATATATATATATATATATATATATATATATATATATATATAAATATATATATATATATATATATATATATCCCTTGTAAATGCTATCTGGCTTGATATACGAATTTACTATATATTTACTTGGGATTCACTGTTTGAACTCTAAGGGACGCTATTGTTCAGTGGAACGCCTCTGTGTAGTGATGCAAGCCTTTCATCCCTGCACGGACCCACCCTCTGCATTACGCTTTGCGGCGGAGAGATTCAGTCAGTTGTGGCACGAAGGATATCTTACATTTTTAAAGGCTGATATAACATCTAATTTAAATGGCCTACATTTGAGGAACGGACTATACTGTTTTTTCCCCACCAACGAAAGACCATCATTGTACTGTTATTTTCCTTTGCTAAGATGGCACCTCGAGGATATATCTTTGCCTTTTTTGCCTTATCCATGAGATGGCGATTGTGTTGTGGATTGCGACGTCAAGTTGGCCTACTCATTTGTTTCCTTTATATGGTTAATACAGTCGGTGGCCAGATTCGATATTCCATTCCAGAGGAAATGAAGAAAGGTTCTGTTATTGGTAACGTGGCACAAGACCTGGGGTTGGATACTAAAAGGCTTCGTTCTGGCCGGGCTCGTATCGTCACCGGGGAAAGCGTTCAGTACACCGAGCTGAAGACAGACAAAGGGATTCTAGTCGTGAATGAGAGGATAGACCGAGAGCAGCTTTGTGGGGACGTCACTCCTTGTAGCTTCAGCTTTGAAATGTTACTAGAAACCCCAATGGAGCTGCATCACATTACTATAGAAATATTGGATGTGAACGACAATGCTCCCTCATTTCAAAACTCTCACTTGCAGTTCGAGATCAGTGAATCGGCTATACTTGGCTCGCGTTTTGTTTTAGAGAGTGCAGATGATAGTGATGTCGGTGATAACGGTCTGCAAAACTACATTTTGACTGCGAATGATCATTTTGATTTGAAACAACATGCCAACCCAGATGGAAGCAAACATGCTGAAATGGTTCTCCAAAAGAATTTAGACAGAGAAGACCAGCCCCGCTTTTCGTTAAAACTATTAGCTGTAGATGGGGGTGTTCCTCCGAGATCTGGCACAGTGAATATAGATATTACTGTTTTAGATGTTAATGACAATGCCCCGGTTTTTAATCAATCCGTCTACAGGGCTACCGTGATGGAAAATGCACCAAAGGGCACATATGTAACTACAGTGAATGCGAGTGATGCAGATAGTGGCTTGAATGGGCAGATAACGTATTATTTTTCAAAAACCAAAATTACTATTTCTGACATATTTCATATAGACAGAGCTACTGGGACCATATCGGTGCTTGGACGGATTGATTATGAAAAGGATAAACGATTTGAAATCAGAATTGAAGCTAAAGATCAAGGTGGATTAACAGATTCAAGTAAAGTTGACATTGAGGTTACAGATGTAAATGATAATCCACCTGTCATTAACGTCATGTCATTCACTAGCCCTGTGTCTGAGGACTCTGCAACAGGCACAACCATCGGCATACTAAACGTTAAAGACTTAGATTCTGGACAAAATGGACAAGTGACTTGTACTATAGATCAAAATATTCCCTTTAAGATTAAATCAAATTTAAGGAACTACTACACTCTCTTAACTGACTCCGTGTTGGACCGTGAAACTGTTTCAGAATATAATATCACTGTAGTTGCAACGGACGCAGGATCACCTCCTCTCTCAAGCAAGAGAGCATTTCATCTCAAGATTAGTGATGTAAACGACAATGCCCCGACATTTCCTCAGACAATTTACAATGCATTTATCACAGAAAACAACTCTCCTGGCGTTTCCGTCCTTGCCATTAAGGCTATAGACACAGATGAAAACCAGAACAATCGTATTTCCTATATACTCGAAGACGGTGATATTGGCGGCTCCCCGGTCTCTGGGTATGTTTCGGTTAACGTTGAGAGCGGTGTGATACATGCAGTACGCTCGTTGGATTACGAACAAATCAAACACTTGACTTTCGTTGTTAAAGCGCAGGATGGAGGCTCTCCTCCACTCAGTAGTAATGTGACTGTAAAAATACAAATCCAGGACCAGAATGACAACGCTCCTCAGGTCTTGTACCCAGTACAGAGTGGCGGCTCTCTGGTCGCTGAAATGGTGCCTCGTTCAGCAGATGTTGGCTATTTGGTCAGTAAAGTGGTGGCAGTTGATGGGGACTCTGGACAGAATGCATGGCTCTCCTATAAACTGTATAAATACACAGACAGGGCGCTATTTGAAGTGGGGTTACAGAATGGAGAAATAAGAACAATCCGTCAAGTTACTGATAAAGATGTTGTGAAACAAAGACTGACTGTTATAGTGGAGGACAACGGACAGCCCTCTCGTTCAGCTACAGTCATTGTTAACGTGGCGGTGGCTGACAGCTTCCCTGAAGTGCTCTCAGAGTTCACTGATTTCACACAAGACAAAGAGTACAACGACAACTTGACGTTTTTCTTAGTCTTGGCTTTGGCTGTAGTTTCCTTTTTGTTTGCCACGTGTTTAGTTGTTATAATATCAGTGAAAATATACAGATGGAGACAGTCCCGCCTCTATCATTCCAGTCTCCCAGTGATTCCATATTATCCACCACGTTACTCAGACACTTTGGGGTCAGGGACTCTCCCTCATGTGTACAATTACGAGGTGTGCAGGACGACTGACTCCAGAAAGAGTGACTGTAAGTTCGGAGGAGCTGGTAGTCAGAGCATTCTGATCATGGACCCCAGTTCTACAGGGACGATGCAACGGATACAGAGTGAAAAGAGTATTCTGGATGAACAAGACTCTCCAGTAGAGGTTAGTTAACTTCTGTCTGAAGCAATCAGTGATCAGTTATTATTATTTGTGCATATTTTCATTTTATTTTGTTACAACCGTTTTCTACATATATATAGCGCATCTATTCAGCACCACGGACAGCCGCCTTTATAGTTTCCTACTATTTGGGAGTGAGAGCATGTTGGCTACTTGAACATTACACGCACGTACGCACGCACGCACACACACACGCACACGCACGCACGCACACACACACACACACACACACACACACACACACACACACACACACACACACACACACACACACACACACACACACACACACACACACACACACACACACACAGCCTCTATTGGGGCATTTCAGCACAATGGACAGAGCGTGTTTTATAGAGCAATCTGTATTTGTGTCTCGTCATATACTTGTATCATGTGGTTGGATAGTGTTCATGGACACTTTGCTTAAACTCGTGGTCTAGTATTTCGTGAAGTTGTTTACTTTATTGCAGGCTATACATTTAACGTGATGCTGAGAACATTGTCGTGTCTGTCATATCTGTATGCGTACTTGGTGTTCACTGTTTGTACTCTAAGGGACGCTATTGTTCAGTGGAACACTTCTATGTAGTCTTGCCAGTCATTCAGTGTCCCACCCTTTATATAGTCAGTTGTTTTGCTATAGGGCGGAGAGCTTCAGTCAGTTGGAAGGCGAAATTTGGTGAAGGAAAATTATACATTTCATTGAAGTCCATTTGGATTACGAATTGACAAACATTTTCTCTTTTAACGAACATTGAAGACGGTGTTTTTCTTCTCTTCGATAATGGCACCTCGAAGATTTATCCTCCCTATAAACGTGAGAGGTCTATTGCGTTTTGGACTGCAACGTAAATTTGGACTGTGTATTTTTTTCCTATGCCTACTTAATTTGGTAGGTGGGCAAATCAGGTATTCTATTCCCGAAGAGATGAAGAAGGGGTCTCTAATTGGTAATGTAGCACAAGACCTAGGGTTGGATCTCAAACGGCTCCGTTCTGGTCGGGCCCGTATCGTCACCGGAGAAAGCGTTCAGTACATCGAGCTGAAGACAGACAAAGGCATACTTGTCGTGAATGAGAGAATAGACCGAGAACAGCTTTGTGGCGACGTCACACCATGTAGCTTCAGCTTCGAAATTATTCTAGAAAATCCAATGGAATTACACCGAGTGACTGTTGAAATACTGGACATAAATGACAACGCACCAGAATTTTCCAATAAAGATGTTCGATTTGAAATAAGTGAATCAGCTACAGTTGGAGTACAATTTCCACTCGAGAGTGCCGAGGATCTTGATGTAGGACAGAACACGTTGCAAAATTACGTTTTGACACCTAATGATAATTTTATTTTGAAACAACATGCAAATCCTGACGGTAGTAAATATGCTGAAATGATACTTCAGAAATCATTAGACAGAGAGGAACAATCCAGCCTCTTTCTGAAACTAATAGCAGTAGACGGAGGAACGCCACAGAGATCTGGTACAGTAAATATAGATATCACTGTTTTAGATGCCAATGATAATGCTCCTGTGTTCAACCAGTCAGTATACAGGGCTTTTGTTAGGGAAAACTCGCCAAAAGGCACTTACATCACAACGGTAAATGCTACAGACGCAGATAGTGGTTCATATGGACAAATTACATTTAGTTTCTCAAAAATGAAAGGGAGCATAGCCGATATATTTGAAATCGATGACATTTCAGGTAAAATATCAGTTTCTGGTCAGATAGATTACGAAAAAGATAAGAAATATGAAGTTAGAGTGGAAGCCAAAGATCGAGGAGGTTTAACGGGGACCAGTAAAGTTATAATCGAGGTGTCTGATGTTAATGATAACGCCCCATTTATAAATATCATGTCTTTCTCGAGCCCCATATCCGAGGATTCTCCTCCTGGCACTACAATTGCTATTATAAATGTCAAAGATGCAGATTCCGAAAATAATGGAAAGATAGTGTGTTCTGTAGATGCCAAGCTTCCCTTTAGAATCCAGTCATCTCTAACAAGCTATTATAATTTGATTTCCGATCAGCCTTTTGATAGAGAGATGACAGCCGAATACAACATAACCATAAAAGCATCCGATTCGGGGTCCCCCCCTCTCTCCAGCACCACAACATTAAACCTTAAAATATCTGACGTTAATGATAATGCCCCATTGTTTGAAAAAGCCACATATTCTGCCTACATAATAGAGAACAATTCCCCTGGAATGTCCGTATTTACAGTAAGTGCGCTGGACACTGACTGGAATCAAAATGCCAAAATATCTTATATGGTTGAGGACACACAGGTCAGTGGTAATCCAGTCTCTAGTTATGTATCTATAAACTCTGAAACTGGAGTAATACATGCAGTGCGTTCTTTTGATTATGAACAAATGAAATCACTTAATTTAGTTGTCAAAGCTCAGGACGGTGGATCACCTCCTCTCAGTAGTAATGTGACTGTGAAAATACTGATCCAGGACCAGAATGACAACGCTCCTCAGGTTCTGTATCCAGTCCAGAGTGGTAGCTCTCTGGTGGCTGAAATGGTGCCTCGTTCAGCAGATGTGGGCTATCTGGTCACTAAAGTGGTGGCGGTTGATGTGGACTCTGGACAGAATGCCTGGCTCTCCTATAAACTACAGAAAGCCACAGACAGGGCGCTGTTTGAAGTGGGATTACAGAATGGAGAAATAAGAACAATTCGTCAAGTCAGTGATAAAGATGTTGTGAAACAAAGACTTACTGTTATAGTGGAGGACAACGGACAGCCCTCTCGTTCAGCCACAGTCAATGTTAATGTGGCAGTGGCTGACAGCTTCCCTGAAGTTCTCTCAGAATTCACTGACTTTACACACGACAAGGAATACAATGACAATCTGACATTTTACTTAGTCTTGGCTTTGACTGTAGTTTCGTTCCTTTTCATCACGTGTGTAGTTGTTATTATATCAGTCAAGATATACAGATGGAGACAGTCCCGCCTCTATCATTCCAGTCTCCCAGTGATTCCATATTATCCACCACGTTACTCGGACACTTTGGGGACAGGGACTCTCCCTCATGTGTACAATTATGAGGTGTGCAGGACGACTGACTCCAGAAAGAGTGACTGTAAGTTCGGCAGAGCTGGTAGTCAGAACATACTGATCATGGATCCCAGTTCTACAGGGACAATGCAGAGAATACAGAGTGAAAAGAGCATCCTGGATGAACCAGACTCTCCTTTGGAGGTGAGTTCATAACATACGGTTTTAATCATTAGATAATGTACATCATTTATCTCCCCATCCATCTTGGTTCCTGTGTGTGTGTGTGTGTGTGTGTGTGTGTGTGTGTGTGTGTGTGTGTGTGTGTGTGTGTGTGTGTGTGTGTGTGTGTGTGTGTGTGTGTGTGTGTGTGTGTGTGTGTGTGTGTGTGTGTGTGTGTGTGTGTGTGTGTGTGTGTGTGTGTGTGTGTGTGTGTTCGCATGTGCGAGCTCACTGAAAATATATCACATGACTCCAAATAGGGATACTACGGTTTACGTGGATATTCATCATGCGCGCGCGCGCACACACACACACACACACACACACACACACACACACACACACACACACACACACACACACACACACACACACACACACACACACACACACACCTCTCTAGAGAGAGAGAAAGAGAGAGATCTGCCCTTTTCAGCACTAAGGCATGGATAGCTCCTATTTCAATAAAGGTTCACTATCCGTCTTTGGTTCAAATTTTGAGCACAAAATATCTAACATAACTAGGTGACTGAAGGTTGAGTATATTTGTCACCGGCACCAAATTCATTATTCTCTGATAGTGTTATATTGTTTTACTATTGAATGGTGGCATTTCGTTTTACATTCCTAGAGCATGATTAGAGCATTCATAACTACTAGGCTACTACTACTACTACTACTACTACTACTACTACTACTACTACTACTACTACTACTACTACTACTACTACTACTACTACTACTACTACTACTACTACTACTACTACTACTACTACTACTAATAATAATAATAATAATAATAATATGATGTTGCATCATATCTACATGCTACTGTATGGTCTCACCATTGTAGTGATTTCCAAATGTTTTGTATTCCATGAATGAACTCTGAGCGACGCTGTTGAACAACGAAATGTTTTATTTGGGGCGTCAGTCAGTGCTAGATAGTCAGCAGTGATCCTTCTTATATCACTGCAATGTAGATAGAGAATAAGCTCGAAGAGGCTAGGCAAGACTATAGGCTAGAATCTAGATGTGTCTTTAACACATTGTGTATTATTCTGGCATGAACGTATGAGAGTAGATATTTCTTTGACCTTTTGAAAGGGTTTTGTAATTCCGAATATTTTGAGTTTACATTTTACGACATACATGGCGACATTTGGAAGAAAATGGCGTTTGTTTTGTGCACCAACGCTGATGTTGGTTTGTTTTTTACTCGTTGTCAGTGGTCAGATTCGCTATTCTATTCCAGAGGAGATGAAGAAAGGCTCTCTTATCGGTAATGTAGCACAGGACCTGGGATTGGATCTCACACGGCTTCGTTCTGGTCGGGCCCGTATCGTCACTGGAGAAAGTGTTCAGTACACCGAGCTGAAGACAGACAAAGGGATTCTAGTCGTGAATGAGAGAATAGACCGAGAACAGCTTTGTGGCGACGTCACTCCGTGCAGCTTCAGTTTTGAAATTATTTTAGAGAACCCAATGGAACTTCACCATATCACAATTGAAGTATTGGATGTCAATGATCACTCTCCAGTGTTCAAGAAAACAGACATTGCTTTGGAAATAAGTGAGTCGGCTAATATTGGTGCACGATTCTCGCTGGAAAATGCAGAAGATCCTGACGTTGGAGTCAACGGCCTGCAAAATTACATTTTAACATCAAACGACAATTTTGTTTTAAAACAACATGTAAATCCTGATGGGAGTAAATATATTGAAATTGTGTTACAGAAATCATTAGATAGAGAAGAGCAACCTCGACTGTCTCTGCAGCTGATAGCAGTAGACGGAGGCACACCGCAGAGATCTGGTACAGTAAATATTGACATCACTGTTTTAGATGCTAATGACAATGCTCCGGTTTTCAACCAGTCCGTGTATAGAGCTACAGTGATGGAAAACGCACCAAAGGGTACTAAAATTGTAACTGTTAACGCTACAGATGCAGACAGTGGATCAAACGGATATATCACATATTCACTTGCAAACCTGAAGGGCAATGTGGCTGATTTGCTATCTATAGATCCTACCTCCGGGTTATTATCGGTTTCAGGAACCATCGATTTTGAAAAAGATAAAAAGTATGAACTAAGAGTTGACGCAAAAGACCACGGTGGACTAAAAGATTCTAGTAAGGTGATAATTGAGGTTACTGACGTGAATGATAATGCACCTGTCATAAACACCATGTCATTCACTAGCCCTGTGTCTGAGGACTCTGCTCCTGGCACAACTATTGGCATAATTAATGTTAAAGACCTAGATTCGGGTGATAATGGACAGGTGACTTGTACTGTAGACCGAAATTCGCCTTTTAAAATCAAATCGAATTTAAGAAATTACTACACTTTGGTTACGGATGCTGCATTAGATCGCGAGTCTTTCTCTGACTATAACATTTCTGTAGTGGCTACCGACGCAGGATCACCCCCTCTTTCAAGTCGTAGAACCTTTCATCTAAAGGTGTCTGACGTGAACGATAATGCCCCAGTTTTTAAACGTACGATTTACAATGAGTTTATTAATGAGAATAACGCACCGGGTGTATCCGTGCTCACTGTTAGAGCTAATGACCTCGACGAAAATCAAAATGCTCGAATTTCGTATATTCTTGAAGATTCTAGTATTAATGGGTCTCCGATATCTGGATACGTATCAGTTAATACTCAGAGCGGAGTGATACATGCAGTACGCTCATTTGATTATGAACAGATCAAACAGCTGACATTTGTTGTCAAGGCGCAAGACGGAGGCTCTCCTCCACTTTGTAATAACGTGACTATAAACATACTGATCCAGGACCAGAATGACAACGCTCCTCAAGTTCTCTATCCAGTCCAGAGTGGCGGTTCTCTCGTGGCTGAAATGGTGCCTCGTTCAGCAGATGTGGGCTATCTGGTTACTAAAGTGGTGGCTGTTGACGTGGACTCTGGACAGAATGCCTGGCTCTCATATAAACTGCTGAAAACCACAGACAGGGCGCTGTTTGAAGTGGGTTTACAGAATGGAGAAATAAGAACAATCCGTCAAGTCACTGATAAAGATGTTGTGAAACAAAGACTGACTGTTATAGTGGAGGACAACGGACAGCCCTCTCGTTCAGCTGCAGTCAATGTTAACGTGGCGGTAGCTGACAGCTTCCCTGAAGTTCTCTCAGAGTTCACTGACTTTACACACGACAAGGAGTACAACGACAACCTGACGTTTTACCTAGTCTTGGCTTTGGTTGTAGTTTCCTTTCTCTTCATCACGTGTTTAGTTGTTATTATATCAGTTAAAATATACAGATGGAGACAGGCCCGCCTCTATCATTCCAGTCTCCCAGTGATTCCATATTATCCACCACGTTACTCAGACACTTTGGGGTCAGGGACTCTCCCTCACGTGTACAATTACGACGTGTGCAGGACGACTGATTCCAGACAGAGTGATTGTAAATTTGGCAGAACTGGCAGTCAAAACATACTGATCATGGACCCCAGTTTTACAGGCACAATGCAACGGATACAGAGTGAAAAAAGCATCCTGGATGAACCAGACTCTCCTCTAGAGGTGAGTCAAAGAACTCAGTCTAAAGTATAAACAATAGGAATTTGTTTTGTGCTTTATTTGGATATGTAAGGCTTTTTTCCCATCGTGATATAATGTTGTATTTTTAGAAATTAATCTGGTAGCTATTGCTGGTTTTATTTTATTTTCAGCACCATGGACAGCGTATATCGCTAGTGTGACTACTTTGTCTACAACTTCCTATGTCAATCTGTTAAACACTCTGGCGTCTGGCATTTTATTTTAAAATACTAAATTACTATCCTTTTTGTCAGGGCTGGTATGGCCGACTTATAATGGATTAATAATAGGCTACACGTCAGCACAAGCACAGGTTTTACCCCGATACCGCACTATGCCTATAAACTAGACATTTGCTTAAGGCCTTCTAATGTTTTATTCCTTAACGTGTTGCCTCGTTGAATGTACAAGTAGAGTAGGAAATGGAAATATAGTGAATGTGGTTCATGAAATAGTTTAGTTTGGTATGTTGGGTATAAAATAAATTGTTATTCGTTCATCTTTGTAATATAAGGAGCTCGATCAAATATTCCTGCCGTACTCTTACTACACAAGCTACTTTATAGTGACAGTTACTAGTGCAATGTGCATTATAAATGCTTTGCTTGTAATTGCCTTGTGGTTATTTTAAGCTTCTGCTTTATCACTTGATTAAATTAAATAATAGATTATACGCATGCATTTAACTAACTTATTTTTAATTACTTTACTACCCCACTCCTGACGACACACATGACGTTCATGCTGTTGGACTCTAAGGGACGCTGTTGGTCAATCAAAAAATATGTATCGGGCATTATCACAATCTCCACCCAGGATGTTTTCTTCCAATAGGCACAAGCAGAGGCTCAGCCCTTACATGGGGTGAGGCTATATGGAAACCTACTGGGACAGATTGTTATTTCGTTGTGGTATAAATACAATTGGAATAATTATCATTTGTTTCCTGGTAGAAATTATACAGTTGGCTTCTTAAGTATCTCTTTGAAATTCGTATTTTCTCTTTATACTATACATCATGGCGTTTGGAATATATCGCTCTGGTTATGGACGGACATGGAAACTGCTATTTTTTCTGCTTCATCTCAATCGTGCGGTCAGTGGGCAAATGCGGTATTCTATTCCAGAGGAGATGAAGAAAGGCTCTTTGATCGGTAACGTGGCACAGGACCTGGGTTTGGATCTGAAAAGGCTCCGTTCTGGTCGGGCCCGTATCGTCACTGGGGAAAGCATTCAGTACACTGAGCTGAAGACGGACAAAGGGATTCTAGTCGTGAATGAGAGAATAGACCGAGAACAGCTTTGTGGCGACGTCACTCCGTGTAGCTTTAGCTTCGAGATCCTTTTAGAAAACCCAATGGAATTGCATCATGTTACAGTCGAAATTTTAGACGTAAACGACCATTCACCCAAATTCAAGAAAGATAGCATTAATTTTGAAATTAGTGAAATAGCTAGTAATGGTGCCAGGTTTTCCTTGGCAAGTGCAGAGGACCCAGATGTAGGTGTCAATGGACTTCAGCAATATGTTTTAACCCCAAATGATAATTTCGTTTTGAAGCAACGTTCTGGTGCAGATGGAAAGAAATATGCTGAAATGGTGCTTCAGAAACCTCTAGACAGAGAGGAGCATCCCCGAATGTTTTTAAAGTTGATAGCAGTGGACGGTGGAAATCCACAGAGATCTGGTACAGTAAATATAAATATCACTGTGTTAGATGCGAACGATAATGCACCTGTATTTAATCAATCAATTTACAAAACGACGGTGATGGAAAATGCACCAAGAGGCACATATGTTACTACTGTTAACGCTAGTGATGCCGATTTGGGCACAAATAGTTTGATAACTTATTATTTTTCAGATTTCAATGGTGGCCTGACTGATATATTGTCAGTTAATGAAAACACAGGTGTGATTTTTGTAACCGGCGTGATTGACTATGAGAAAGACAAGAAATATGAATTGAGAATAGAAGCAAAAGATCAAGGAGGTTTAACAGATTCCAGTACAATTATAATTGAAGTTATTGATGTAAATGATAATGCACCTATCATCAATGTTATGTCATTCACAAGCCCCGTCTCCGAGGACTCGGCCCTTGGCACAACCATTGGCATTATTAATGTTAAGGACTTAGATTCAGGTGAAAACGGGCAGGTGAGCTGTGTTATAAACCAAAACTCCCCCTTCAAGATTAAATCAAATTTAAGAAATTACTATACGTTGGTGACTGATGCTGTATTAGATAGGGAAACTGTTTCTGACTATAACATCACTGTAGTTGCAACCGACGCAGGTTCACCCCCTCTTTCAAGTATGAGAACCTTTCATCTCAAGATCTCTGACGTTAATGATAACGTTCCAGTATTTGAAAGGAGCGTTTACAGTGCGTTTATTGGAGAGAATAACTCTCCAGGTGCAAATGTACTTACAGTTAAGGCTGAAGACCCAGATGAGACCCAGAATGCTCGCATATCTTATATCCTTGAGGAGTCTAATATTGGTGGATCTCCAGTGTCTGCATATGTGTCAGTTAATGCTGAGACCGGAGTGATACATGCAGGACGCTCCTTTGATTACGAACAGATCAAACAGCTGTCATTCGTTGTCAAAGCACAAGACGGAGGCTCTCCTCCACTCTGCAGTAATGTTACTGTAATCCTACTGATCCAGGACCAGAACGACAACGCTCCTCAGATTCTATATCCAGTTCAATCTGGTGGTTCTCTGGTTGCTGAAATGGTGCCTCGTTCAGCGGATGTGGGCTATCTGGTCACTAAAGTGGTGGCTGTTGATGGGGACTCTGGACAGAATGCCTGGCTCTCCTATAAACTGCAGAAATCCACAGACAGGGCTCTGTTTGAAGTGGGATTACAGAATGGAGAAATAAGAACAATCCGTCAAGTCACTGATAAAGACGTTGTGAAACAAAGACTGACTGTTATAGTGGAGGACAACGGACAGCCCTCTCGTTCAGCTACAGTCAATGTTAACGTGGCGGTAGCTGACAGCTTCCCCGAAGTTCTCTCAGAGTTCACTGACTTTACACACGACAAGGAGTACAACGACAACCTGACGTTTTACTTAGTCTTGGCTTTGGCTGTAGTTTCCTTTCTCTTTATCACATGTGTAGTTGTTATAATATCAGTGAAAATATACAGATGGAGACAGTCCCGCCTCTATCATTCCAGTCTCCCTGTAATTCCATATTATCCACCACGTTACTCAGACACTTTGGGCTCAGGGACTCTCCCTCATGTGTACAATTACGAGGTGTGCAGGACGATGGACTCCAGGAAGAGTGACTGTAAATTCGGCAGAGCTGGTAGTCAGAATATACTAATAATGGACCCCAGTTCTACAGGGACGATGCAACGATTACAGAGTGAAAAGAGCATCCTAGATGAACCCGACTCTCCTATAGA
Source organism: Electrona antarctica (assembly GCF_951216825.1). Classification (NCBI taxonomy): domain Eukaryota; kingdom Metazoa; phylum Chordata; class Actinopteri; order Myctophiformes; family Myctophidae; genus Electrona; species Electrona antarctica. The sequence continues at coordinate 26,126,640 of NC_136806.1, read as the reverse complement.
GGTTAGTTCACATGTATGTTTTCAGTTCATTTTATATTCATGGTTGGTAACACTTTACAATAACTAACCGTTATAACTAGTTAATGGAATTATTAATGACTTGTTAAATATGTTTTAAAAGTTGCACCAGTAAGACACCCTAAAGGGTGAGGTTGTGTGCACACAAAAGTGCCTTAAGACAAAGGTTCTGTGAGTGCTGGTGTTTTCTCTTTTAGAGATTACCTTTTTCAAAATGCGTGCACACATCCACATGGGTGACAGCAGACTGCTGGGTGAGCGCTGGCGCTTTGGCATGGGGGGTCAGATCAACATATGTACTGGCCATGGAGCGTGTCTTGAGTGTACAGGGTTTGATGAAGTCAGATCAACATATATGGAATGTCAGAACATGTCAGATCTAAGGGTGGCACTGTGTCTTTACTTGAGTGTACAGGGTTTCGTAATTTCCGGGCCTGTTGAGAACTCTAGTTTTCGCCACGCGGCTGCACTAATAACTTTGAGCGGGCCCATCTAGAGTTTGAATGTGCATGCAGGTATCAGTTACAAGGGAGACATCGAAGAGGAAGGATGGGTGGGGAAGAATCTACATAATTATGGAATGTCAGAACAGGTCAGCTCCATATAATGAGATCTAAAGGTCTGAGGTTTGAGGTCAGATGTTGCTGGCCGGCTCCATATATGCAGATCTAGGTGATCCAGTCTCCAGGATTTGTTGAGGTCAGTGTCGTGATCTCCATGTGATCTTCAGTGTTGTGGAGTGTGTAACGAGGCGTGACGGACTGACGGCCATATATGGTGGCATGACCATTCTTACCCCTACATACATACATACATACATACATACATACATACATACATACATACATACATACATACATACACACATACACACATACACACAGTACACACAGTACACACACACAGTACACACACACACACAGTACACACACACAGTACACACACACACACACACACACACACACACACACACACACACACACACACACACACACACACACACACACACACACACACACACACACACAGCCGATCACCAAACGTACCTTGGTTACGTCATCAAGAATGGTGGTCCCTTATTGGCCAGTGGACAACACCGACATACATACATAGGCCTACATACATACCCAGCCAATCCCTTACAACACCAACATATACATACCCAGCCGATCGCAGTACTTGCGCGCTCTGCTTGCGCAAGTAATAACTGCCAGTAAGCAAAAGCCATGTTGTCAACTCAATTTACTTTTCTAACATCTATACAAAAAAGGCGACCCGCATAGCCTTTAATAAGTGACTAACAAATCATGATTTAAATGTAATAAATGCACTTGTTAAGACCATGTTAATAGTTTTTAACGTTATTCTAAAATTGCAACTATTCCTCATTTATTAATGCTACTAAATTATATATTGTCTCTGAAGTAGGCTACTTATGCAGTGTCTATCTATCTAGTCCTCATTTATTAAGATGGGTAAATGAGGAATACATTTTAAAACGTCATCCCAATAACATATATAAACTGTGCATTTATTGATTCACTGTATTGCTTCCCCTAAATGACAGTACAAAAGTGCTATAAAAATAAGGGCAACCGTTATTGTGTGTATTATATTTCAAGTGCAATTGCTACGCACATCAAAGTCCTTAGTTGTGCCGGCCCACGGAAGAATCATCTAAATAGTATAGTCTTCAAGAGACAAGAAGGTGGTCGCACACACAGTGTCGAAAGTGACTGAAACGAAAGTGAATACTTTATTTTTAGCAGAATTAAAAAAAAAACCTTTTGACGGGTAACTGCCTTCTTCAGGCCGGGTATAACAATTCTAGCCTATATCACTAATTCTGTGGATAAGACACAGTCGGACTGTATGTGAGTATGTGACCATCGTATCTTATCAGCACCATGGACAGCGATTTGGTTTCGGCATGACATGACTTTTACTTATAGTCTTGGTGTTGGCTGTAGTTTCATATTTGTTCATCACGTGTTTAGTCGTTATTATAGTGAAAATATATAGATGGAGACAGTCTCGTATCCTCTATCATTCCACTCTCGCAGTGATTCCTTATTATCCACCACGTTACTCAGACACTTTGGAGACAGGGACTTTCCCTCATGTCATGTGTAATTACGAGGTGTGCAGGACAACTGACTCCAGGAAGAGTGATATCAAATGTATGCAGCCACTGAATCAAAGTTTGGTGAGCATTGATAGAGCAGTGGATGAATATACAGAGGGAGAAGCAATCATTCGCTGGTTCGCAGATATCAACTCTGCCTGGTGAGTGAGATGATTATGACACGTTTGTATGTTTTGTATTTGTTATAAGAAAACAGTGATATAGGCCTGACAACGGAGCAGGGATGCGTCGTTGCATTTAGTATACTGCATGCAGCCCGTATGTCTGAACTTTAACAACAGCATCGCAACTCACACTGAATAATGTACCACTGTGTACAACTGTCTTTAATAATGCTCTGAGAGGCATGCGATAAAAATGGCTTTACTGTGGGCATGCTTCAAATTATTGAGATTTAGATTACTCTGACACTTTCTGCTGGATGCTTTATTAGCGTGCGTGGCGAGACTGAGTGACTGTGTATGTTGCTTTGTGAAATATAGATTGGGTGAAAACAACTGATATACAAGTTGTTTTCTAAATTGTGTGTAATTTTGATTTGATTGTTTTGAGTGACAGTTGTGTTTGCCTGTTATTTGACACAGTGATTATTAACTTGCATAAATTAATACGAAACACCCAATGTGATTCCTCTGACTGGACTCAGAGTGCCGCTGTTGATACATAGTTGAAGCTGATGCTCTGAGGTGGTGCAGTGGCCCGTCCTATATACTGTAATGCTCACTCTCCGTTTCTCACTTTATTGTACACGCTCGGGAAAGGTTCAAAGCGCACTTTTGGATTATTTTGGCATTTATGGTGATAATTATTCTTAAGGAATAATACATTTTACTAACACTAACCTTTTTATGAAGTATGGTGGGTTTTAACTGGACAAGATACAGTGGCGAATGGAAAGTACCGCTTTTTCTCCTTTTTCTTAACGCCCTCCATTCCGTGACAGGGCAGGCTCGTTATTCCATACCAGAGGAGCAAGCCGAGGGATCGCTTGTTGGAAATATCGGTAGGGATTTGGGTCTGGATGTTGAAAGGCTCATGAAGGGTAAAGCTCGTATTATAACAAAAGGAGGTCGGCAGTATGTCGAGCTAAACCGAGACAAAGGCACCCTCGTTATTAAAGAGCGAATCGACCGAGAAGAGCTTTGTGGACAGACAACGCCTTGTAGCTTCAGTTTTGAGCTTATCATTGAAAATCCCATACAGCTATATCGTGTTACAGTGGAAGTTATAGATATAAACGATAACAGTCCAGCATTCCCTAAAGACGAAATCCATTTGAAAATTGTTGAAAGTGCGGCATTGGGTACGCGCTTTTCTCTGGAGGGTGCAGATGATCCAGACGTCGGCTTAAACAATATTCAAAAATACACACTTAAACCGTCAGATCATTTGAAATTGGAAATGCACAGTCAGCCTGATGGAGGTAAATTCATCGAGATGGTTTTGCAAAAACCTTTGGACAGAGAGAAAGAGGAGAGCCATTCCCTCGTGCTAGTGGCTTCAGACGGTGGTGAGCCACGTAGATCAGGAACGGTTCGCATACACATAACTGTGCTCGATGCTAATGACAACGCGCCAGTGTGTGGTCAGTCTGTTTATAAAGCTGATGTAAAGGAGAATTCTCCCGAAGGAACAGTTATTACTACTGTTAGTGCAAATGACGCGGATAAAGGACTCAATGGTGAGGTACATTTCTCCATCGCCCATGTTGCCAGAGAGGCGAAGGAGCTTTTTGAGCTAAATGAGAATACTGGACAGATTAAAGTCGCAGGCAAAATAGATTTTGAAAAGTCAAAGAGTTATCAATTAAATGTCCAAGCAAGCGACCATGGGGGTTTTACTGACACGTGCAAAGTGATCATTCAAATCCTTGACGAGAATGATAACATGCCTACTATACAGCTAATGTCATTTTCCAACTCTATATCTGAGGATTCACCTCCTGGCACAACTGTAGCTGTTGTTAATGTCGATGACGCAGACTCTGACAGTAACAGTGTTGTCAAGTGTTCTATCAATTCTGATGTCCCTTTCAAAATTGAATCATCCTTAACTGGTTATTATACAATAGTAACAGATAATGTCTTAGACAGAGAAGGTATTCCTGAATACAATATTACCATAACCGTATCTGACAACGGCTCACCACCACTCTCTAGTAATAGCAATATTACAGTCAAGGTGTCTGACGTAAATGACAGCCCACCCACTTTTGATGAATCTGAATATAGTAGAATTATCCCAGAGAACAACTCTCCTGGTTACTCCATATTTGCTGTAAGGGCGAGTGACGCAGACTGGGGCCAAAACGCACGTATTTCTTATTTTCTGGAAGAAAGGGAACTTAGTGGAGTATCTGTCTCCTCATTCGTGTCAATTAATTCAGACACTGGCGTAATTCATGCTGTGAGATCTTTGGATTATGAACAAATAAAGTCATTTGAATTTAACGTTACTGCGCGTGATGGCGGGTCCCCTCCACTCAGTTCAGTTGCTACTGTTAAAATATTAGTTCGAGACGAGAATGACAATGCTCCACAGGTTCTGTACCCAGTACACTCCGGAGGCTCCCTGGCAGCTGAAATGGTGCCTCGTTCGGCAGATGTGGGCTATCTGGTCACTAAGGTGGTGGCTGTTGATGTGGACTCTGGGCAGAATGCCTGGCTCTCCTATAAACTGCAGAAAGCCACAGACAGGGCGCTGTTTGAAGTGGGATTACAGAATGGAGAAATAAGAACTATCCGTCAAGTCACTGATAAAGATGTTGTGAAACAAAGACTGACTGTTATAGTGGAGGACAACGGACATCCCTCTCGTTCAGCTATAGTCAATGTTAACGTGGCGGTGGCTGACAGCTTCCCTGAAGTTCTCTCAGAGTTCACTGACTTTACACACGACAAGGAGTACAATGACAACCTGACGTTTTTCTTAGTGTTAGCTTTGGCTGTAGTTTCCTTTCTCTTTATTACGTCATTAGTTGTTATTATATCAGTGAAAATACACAGATGGAGACAGTCCCGCCTCTATCATTCCAGTCTCCCTGTGATTCCATATTATCCACCACGTTATTCAGACACTTTGGGGACAGGGACTCTCCCTCATGTGTACAATTACGAGGTGTGCAGGACAACTGACTCCAGGAAAAGTGACTGTAAATTCGGCAGAGCTGGTAGTCAGAACATACTGATAATGGATCCCAGTTCTACAGGAACGATGCAGCGGATACAGAGTGAAAAGAGCCTACTGGATGAACCAGATTCTCCGTTGGAGGTGAGTCGAAATTATGTTTGAGCGTAGACATTAGGCAATGTAATCTGCCCTGGCCTTTTCAGCACTACAAAGCGGACAGCTCCTCTTTCAGTAAAAGTTCACAATCTGTTGCCTTTTTCTTCTTCTTCTCAAGTCTGTCAGTCTACTATTAGTCCTGGGTCCCTTATCATTTATAAATAATAATAATAATAATAATAATAATAATAATAATAATAATAATAATAATAATAATAATAATACATTATTAGTAGTATATCGGTTTTAAATTAAGCCATGGCGTTTATAGGATAGTATCACGGTCTGGACTGGTTGAAACAGTCCGTTTCTGAGGATTTTGTTGTAGGGGGAGGTGAGGCATGCAGGGCTGCCACAAACACCTGCATTTGTTTGATTCAGTTAGAATTGAGTTTGGATGTTAGTGTGTATGTAGCTGTGTGCAGTTAAGTGTATTTGGAGGTCAACATGTGTGCAGCTTGATGTTAAGTTGTGTTACGTTATTACGCCTTTGTCTCCACACATCTGACATTATATAGCCCACACTTAACACACGTGATCTGTGTGCTATGGATTTTGTTGGTTCAGAATAGTCAATTTTAATGTGAACTTCTATGAAGAAATCATGACGTTTAATATACTTGCTGCCGAATTCGATGTAAGTTAAAGTTGGAAATTATATAATGTGTCTTAATTCATGAGGATATGGTTAATACGCCGTTTCCACGTAGTTGGTGTTCCCTTGTTTGAACTCTAAGGGACGCTGTTGAACAATGAAATACATTTTTGAAAAGGGTGTCGTGTCAGTAGACCTCCTTATATCACTGCAATGTAGCCTATAGACAAGAGCACAGAATACGCTCAAGCTAAGAGACGTAACAGGACGGATATTTTGTATAGGTATAACACAGATTGTATGCCTCTAATTGTTTAATGAACGGGACAGTCGAATTTCATTTGAGGATTTTACCTTTCTCGACATGGCTTTTGGACATAAACCTGGAGAATGGCGCTTAAACTCTGGACATATAGGGCCGCTAATGTTGTTAGTGTGCATGTGCTATATTGTCAATGGTCAAATTCGATATTCTATTCCAGAGGAGATGAAGAAAGGCTCTCTTATTGGTAATGTAGCACAGGACCTCGGATTGGATCTCACAAGGCTCCGTTCTGGTCGGGCCCGTATCGTCACCGGAGAAAGCGTCCAGTACACGGAGCTGAATACAGACAAAGGGATTCTAGTCGTGAATGAGAGAATAGACCGAGAGCAGCTTTGTGGCGACGTCACTCCGTGCAGCTTCAGCTTTGAAATGATTTTAGAGAATCCAATGGAACTTCACCATATCACAATCGAAGTATTAGATGTCAATGATCACCCTCCAGTGTTCAAGAAAACAGACGTTTCACTGGAAATACTTGAGTCAGCAAATAGTGGTGCACGATTTATGTTGGCCAACGCAGAGGATCCCGATGTTGGAGTTAACGGGCTACAAAATTACATTTTAACCTCACACGACAATTTCGTTTTGAAACAACACGTAAATCCTGATGGGAGTAAATATATTGAAATGGTGTTAAAGAAATCATTAGATAGAGAGGAGCAACCTCGACTGTCTCTACAGCTGATAGCAGTAGACGGAGGCACACCTCCGAGATCTGGTACAGTAAATATTGACATCACTGTTTTAGATGCTAATGACAATGCTCCGGTTTTCAACCAGTCCGTGTATAGAGCTACAGTGATGGAAAACGCACCAAAGGGTACTAAAATTGTAAATGTTAATGCTACAGATGCAGATAGTGGACCATACGGATATATCACATATTCACTCGCAAACCTGAAGAGCAATCTGGCTGATTTACTTTCTATAGACTCAACCTCCGGGTTATTATCTGTTTCAGGAGCAATAGATTTTGAAAAAGATAAAAAGTATGAACTCAGAATCGAAGCAAAAGACCAAGGTGGGTTAACAGATTCCAGTAAGGTGATAATTGACGTCATTGATGCGAATGATAATGCACCTGTCATAAACGTCATGTCATTCACTAGCCCTGTGTCTGAGGACTCTGCTCCTGGCACAACTATTGGCATAATTAATGTTAAAGACATAGATTCGGGTGATAATGGACAGGTGTCTTGTATTGTAGACCGAAATTCACCTTTTAAAATAAAATCGAATTTAAGAAATTACTACACTTTGGTGACGGATAGCGCATTAGACCGTGAAACTGTTTCTGACTATAACATCACTGTAGTTGCAACCGACTCAGGATCGCCCCCTCTTTCAAGTCATATAACCTTTCAACTAAAGGTGTCTGACGTGAACGATAACGCCCCAGTTTTCAAGCAGCTGTTTTACAATGAGTTTATTAATGAGAATAACGCACCAGGTGTATCTGTGCTCACTGTTAGAGCTAATGATCTCGACGACAATCAAAATGCTCGTGTTTCGTATATTCTTGAAGATTCTAGTATTAATGGGTCTCCAATATCTGGATATGTATCAATTAATACTCAGAGCGGAGTGATACATGCAGTACGCTCATTTGATTATGAACAGATCAAACAGCTGTCATTTGTTGTCAAGGCGCAAGACGGAGGCTCTCCTCCACTTTGTAATAACGTGACTATAAACATACTGATCCAGGACCAGAATGACAACGCTCCTCAGGTTCTGTATCCAGTCCAGAGTGGTAGCTCTCTGGTGGCTGAAATGGTACCTCGTTCAGCAGATATGGGCTACCTGGTCACTAAAGTTGTGGCTGTTGATGTGGACTCTGGACAGAATGCCTGGCTCTCCTATAAACTACAGAAAGCCACAGACAGGGCGTTGTTTGAAGTGGGATTACAAAATGGAGAAATAAGAACCATCCGTCAAGTGACTGATAAAGATGTTGTGAAACAAAGACTGACTGTTATAGTGGAGGACAACGGACAGCCCTCTCGTTCAGCTACAGTCAATGTTAACGTGGCGGTAGCTGACGGCTTCCCTGAAGTTCTCTCAGAGTTCATTGACTTTACACACGAAAAGGAGTACAATGACAACATCACTTTTTACTTAGTCTTGGCTTTGGCTGTAGTTTCCTTTCTCTTCATCATGTGTTTAGTGCTTATTATATCAGTTAAAATATACAGATGGAGACAGGCCCGCCTATATCAGGCCAGTCTCCCAGTCATTCCATATTATCCACCACGTTATTCAGACACTTTGGGGTCAGGGACTCTACCTCACGTGTACAATTACGACGTGTGCAGGACGACTGATTCCAGACAGAGTGACTGTAAATTCGGCAGAATTGGCAGTCAGAACATACTGATCATGGACCCCAGTTTTACAGGCACAATGCAGCGGATACAGAGTGAAAAAAGCATCCTGGATGAACCAGACTCTCCTCTAGAGGTGAGTCAAAGAAGAAGTCTAAAGTATAAACAATAGGAATTTGGTTTTGTGCTTTATTTGGATATGTGAGGCCTTTTTCCCCCATCGTGATATAATGTTAGATTTTTAAAAAAAAATCGTAGCTATTGCCATGGTTTTGTTTTATCTTCAGCACCATGGACAGCGTATATCGCTATATGCTGTGACCTATAGACGCCTTAAGAGACGACGTCACACTGATAAGAAACAGGATGTGCACGCATAGCGGCAGCACAAGAACCCTTCCTCTCATAAGATGCAATGGAAAAGTTCTAACTGCACTCACGTATAAAAAAACGTCCCATCAAACTTTCAGATGCTGTTTTTCTCCAAGTGTGGAGGAAGAATGATTAGGATTTGTATTGTGATCTCTCGCCCTTGAAATATATAATCCTTGGTTTCTGTTGTGTTTGAACAATAATAGCAATTCAAAACAGTTGTCCTCAAAACCACACCTCCAGGCGCTGTCATAAGAACGGGAGGTGCGCTCATGATCACGGGAGCAGTGCCTGTGCCCTGTTCGTCCACGGCTGCACGAGCATCTGCAGCCCATCAAGTATAATGAATGCTTCGTCCCGTGATGGTGTCGCGCACGCAGACCTCTACGCTCACAACAGTCGCATCTGTGATGCGATGTGAGCTTGTATATCAGCTGTTCTCTGTGCGCAACACTGTTGCGCTTTGAAGTATAAATGTCTCCTAGGGTGCATCTCACTAGCCAACTCACAAGAGGAGGTTGAATGGACTGAAACCAGCGCTCCCCAAAACAACAGGTTTGGAGATCTGTTGGGAATTGATTACATGAAACAGTCACCCGTGCGCCCAGTCCCAATGTTTGTAAACAAATAATTGGTCTATAGTGTGACTACTTTGTCTACAACTTCCCGTCAATCTGTTAAACACTCTGGCGTCTGGCATTTTATTTTAAAATACAAAATTACTATCCTTTTTGTCAGGGCCGGTATGGCCGACGTATAATGGATTTTAATAATACACGTCAGCACATGTTTTACCCAGATACTATACCGCACTATGCCTATAAACTAGACATTTGCTTAAGGCCTTCTAAGTGTTGCCTCTTTGAATGCTCTTTGAATGTACAAGTAGAGTAGGAAATGGAAATATAGTGAATGTGGTTCATGAAATAGTTTGGTATGTTGGGTTTAAAATAAATGTGTTATTCGTTCATCTTTGTAAGAGCTCGATCAAATATTCCTGCCGTATACTCTTACACAAGCTACTTCTATTATGGTGACAGTTAGTGCAATGTGCATTTTATTAAATGCTTTGCTTTTAATTGCCTTGTGGTTATTTTAAGCTTCTGCTTTATCATTGGATTAAATTCACAAATTAAACAATAGATAATATGCATTTAACTAACCTTTTTACTTACTTTACTTTACTACCCCACTCCACATGACGTTCATGCTGTTGGACTCTAAGGGACGCTGTTGGTCAATCAAATAATGTATCGGCATTATCACAATCTCCACCCATGGTGTTTTCTTCCAATAGACACAACGTACAAGCAGAGGCTCAGGCTGAGCATTACACGGGGTGAGGCTCTATGGAAACCTACTTGTACAGATTGTCATTTCGTTGTGGTATAAATACAGGAATAATAGGAAAAAAATCGTCATTTGTTTCCTGGTGGAAATTCTACAGTTGGCTTCTCGTTCAATCTCGTTCAAATTCGTATTTTCTCTTTTATTCTACACATCATGGCGTTTGGAATATATCGCTCTGGTTATGGACGGACATGGAAGCTGTTGTTTTTTCTGCTTCATCTCAATCATGCGGTCAGTGGTCAAATACGGTATTCTATTCCAGAGGAGATGAAGAAAGGCGCTCTGATCGGTAACGTGGCACAGGACCTGGGTTTGGATCTGAAAAGGCTCCGTTCTGGTCGGGCTCGTATCGTCACTGGGGAAAGCGTTCAGTACACCGAGCTGAAGAAAGACAAAGGGATTCTAGTCGTAAATGAGAGAATAGACCGAGAACAGCTTTGTGGCGACGTCACTCCGTGTAGCTTTAGCTTCGAAATTATTTTAGAGAACCCAATGGAATTGCATCATGTCACAGTCGAAATTTTAGACATAAACGACCATTCACCCAAATTCAAGAAAAATAGCATTGATTTTGAAATTAGCGAGTCGGCTAGTAATGGTGCCAGGTTTTCGTTGGCGAGTGCAGAGGACCCAGATGTAGGCGTCAATGGACTTCAGCAATATGTTTTAACCCCAAATGATAATTTCGTTCTGAAGCAAACTTCTGGTGCTGATGGAAAGAAATATGCTGAAATGGTGCTTCAGAAAACTTTAGACAGAGAGGAATATCCTCGAATGTTTTTAAAGTTAATAGCAGTGGACGGTGGAAATCCACAGAGATCTGGTACAGTAAATATAAATATCACCGTGTTAGACGTGAATGATAATGCACCTGTATTCAATCAATCAATTTACAAAACGACAGTGATGGAAAATGCACCAAGAGGCACATATGTTACTACTGTTAACGCCAGTGATGCCGATTTCGGCACAAATAGTTTGATATCTTACTATTTTTCTGATCTTAATGGTGGCCTGACTGATATATTGTCAGTTAATGAAAACACAGGTGTGATTTTAGTAACCGGCGTAATTGACTATGAGAAAGACAAGAAATATGAATTGAGAATAGAAGCAAAAGACCAAGGAGGTTTAACAGATTCCAGTAAAATTATAATCGAAGTTATCGATGTAAATGATAATGCACCTATGATCAGTGTTATGTCATTCACAAGTCCCATTTCTGAGGACTCGGCCCTTGGCACAACACTTGGCATTATTAATGTTAAGGACTTAGATTCAGGTGAAAACGGGCAGGTGAGCTGTGTTATAAACCAAAACTCCCCCTTCAAGATTAAATCGAATTTAAGAAATTACTATACGTTGGTGACTGATGCTGTATTAGATAGGGAAACTGTTTCTGACTATAACATCACTGTAGTTGCAACCGACGCAGGTTCACCCCCTCTTTCAAGTATGAGAACCTTTCATCTCAAGATCTCTGACGTTAATGATAACGTTCCAGTATTTGAAAGGAGCGTTTATAGTGCGTTTATTGGAGAGAATAACTCTCCAGGTGCAAATGTACTCACAGTTAAGGCTGAAGACCCAGATGAGACCCAGAATGCTCGCATATCTTATATCCTTGAGGAGTCTAATATTGGAGGATCCCCAGTGTCTGCATATGTGTCAGTTAATGCTGAGACCGGAGTGATACATGCAGGACGCTCCTTTGATTACGAACAGATCAAACAGCTGTCATTCGTTGTCAAAGCACAAGACGGAGGCTCTCCCCCACTCTGCAGTAATGTTACTGTAATCCTATTGATCCAGGACCAGAATGACAACGCTCCTCAGGTTCTCTATCCAGTTCAATCTGGTGGTTCTCTGGTTGCTGAAATGGTCCCTCGTTCAGCGGATGTGGGCTATCTGGTCACTAAAGTGGTGGCTGTTGATGGGGACTCTGGACAGAATGCCTGGCTCTCCTATAAACTGCAGAAATCCACAGACAGGGCTCTGTTTGAAGTGGGTTTACAAAATGGAGAAATAAGAACTATCCGTCAAGTCACTGATAAAGATGCTGTGAAACAAAGACTGACTGTTATAGTGGAGGACAATGGACAGCCCTCTCGTTCAGCTACAGTCAATGTTAACGTGGTGGTGGCTGACAGCTTCCCTGAAGTTCTCTCAGAGTTCACTGACTTTACACACGACAAGGAATACAATGACAACCTGACGTTTTACTTAGTCTTGGCTTTGGCTGTAGTTTCCTTTCTCTTCATCACATGTGTAGTTGTTATAATATCAGTGAAAATATACAGATGGAGACAGTCCCGCCTCTATCATTCCAGTCTCCCTGTAATTCCATATTATCCACCACGTTACTCAGACACTTTGGGTTCAGGAACTCTCCCTCATGTGTACAATTACGAGGTGTGCAGGACGACTGACTCCAGGAGGAGTGACTGTAAATTCGGCAGAGCTGGTAGTCAGAATATACTAATAATGGACCCCAGTTCTACAGGGACGATGCAACGATTACAGAGTGAAAAGAGCATCCTGGATGAACCCGACTCTCCTATAGAGGTTAGTTCACATGTATGTTTTCAGTTAATTTTATATTCATGGTTGGTAACACTTTACAATAACTAACCGTTATAACTAGTTCATAAATCATTCACAAACTGTTAGTTAATGGAGTTATTAATTACTTTTAAATATGTTGTAATAGTTGCAACAGTAAGACACCCTAAATGGCGAGTTTGCGTGCGCACATCCAACTGGGTGATGGCAGACTGCTAGGCGAGCGCTGGTGCTTTGGCATGGGGGGTCAGATCAACATATGTACTGGTCATGGAGCGTGTCTTGAGTGTACAGGGTTTGATGAGGTCAGATCAACATATGGAATATCACAACAGGTCAGCTCCATTTATGGACATCTAAGGGTGGCACCGGGGGCAGTGTCAGGTTTGATTAGGTCTGGCCATATATGGAGCCTGTCTTGATTGTACAGGGTTTGATGATTTCAGATCAACATACATGGAATGTCAGATCTTGTCAGATCCATATATGGAGATCTAAGCGTGGCAGCGGGGGCAGTGTCTTGAGTGTACAGGGTTTCGTAATTTCCGGGCCTGTTGAGCGCCGGCTTCCAGGCGCGGCTGCACTAATAACTTTGGGCGGGCCCGTCTAGAGTTTGAATGTACATGCAGGTATCAGTGAAAAGGGAGACATCGATGAGGAAGGACGGGTGGGGAGGGATCAACATATGGAATGTCAGAACAGGTTAGCTCCATATGAGACCTAAGGGTTTGAGGTTTGAGGTCAGATGTTGCTGGCCGGCTCCATATATGCAGATCTAGGTGATGATAATCCACTCTTCTCCATGGCATGGTATGGCATGGTATGGCTATCCAGAATTTGATGAGGTCAGTGTTGTGATCTTCGTGTGATCTTCAGTGTCGTGGAGTGTTTCACAAGACTTGTTACGATGCGTGACGGACTGACGGCCATATATGGTGGCATGACCATTCTTATACCCGAGACAGACTGACAGACAGTTAGACAGTCTCTCTCCCACACATGCACACACACGCACACGCACATGCACATGCACACGCACACGCACACACACACGATCACCAAACTTATACCTTTATACGTCATCAAGAATGGTGGTCCCTTAGGACCCTTAGACATACATACCCAGCCGATCCCTCATGGCTCATGGTGGACAACACCGACATATACATACCCAGCCGATCGCAGTACTTGCGCACTCTGCTTGCGCAAGTAATAACAACTGACTGCCAGTATATAAGCCAAAGCCATGTTGTCAACTCAATTTACGTTTCTAACATCTATACAAAAAGGCGACCCAAAGCCTTTAATAAGTGACTAACAAATCATGATTTAAATGTAATATATGCACTTGTTAAGACCATGTTAATAGTTTTTAATGTCATTCTAAAATTGCATCAATTCCTCATTTATTAATGCTACTAAATTATATATTGTCTCTGAAGTAGGCTACTTATGCAGAGTCTATCTATTAAGATGGGTAAATGAGGAATAGTCATCCCAATAACATATATAAACTTATACATTTATTGATTCACTATTGCTCCCCCTAAATGACAGTGAAAAGTGCTATAAAATAAGGGCAGCCGTTATTGTGTTTATTATATTGCAAGTGCAATTGCTATACGCTATCAGTCCTTAGTTGTGCCGGCCCACGGAAGAATCATCTAAATAGTAATCTTCAAGAGACAAGAAGGTGGTCGCACACACAGTGTCGAAAGTGACAATACTTTATTTTTAGCAGAGTAAAAAAAAAACACAGTTTTGGCGGGTAACTGCCTTCTTCAGGGTATAACAATTCTAGCCTATACCACTAATTCTGTGGATAAGACAATGTCGGAGTCGTCGGACTGTATGTGAGCTCCCACACATCGTATCTTATCAGCACCATGGATAGCGATTTTGTTTCGGCTTCCCTGAAGTTCTTTCAGAGTTCACTGACTTTACACGCGACAAAGATTACAATGATACCATGACTTTTTACTTATAGTCTTGGTTTTGGCTGTAGTTTCATATTTGTTCATCACGGGTTTAGTCGTTATTATAGTGATAATATAATAACGTACTCCATAACGTACTCCGTACAGATGGAGACAGTCTCGTATTCCCTAACATTCCAGTCTCCCAGTGATTCCATATTATCCACCACGTTACTCAGACACTTTAGGGACAGGGACTCTCCCTCATGTGTACAATTACGAGGTGTGCAGGACAACTGACTCCAGAAAGAGTGACATCAAATGTATGCAGCCACTGAATCAAAGTTTGGTGCAGCATTGATAGAGCAGTGGACAGAGGGAGAAGCAATCATTCGATGGTTCTCAGAAATCAACTCTGGTGAATGACATGATTAATTGACACGTTTGTATGTTTTGTATTTGTTATAAGTAAACAGGCACAATGCAGCGGATACAGAGTGAAAAAAGCATCCTGGATGACCCAGACTCAGTCAAAGAACTCACTCGTCTAAAGTATGAACAATAGGAATTAGTTGTGTGTTTACATTTGACTGCTAAGGCATTTTCCCAACGTGATATAATATTTGTTTTTTAGAAATTAATTTCGTAGCTTCTGCGCTGTTTTTTTTTTTTTAAACTTTCAGCACCATGGCCAGCGTTCATGGTGCTATATGGCCTATTTTTGTGACTACTGTCTAACATCCTTATGTCTAATCCTAAACCCTCTGTCTGGACTTTTACTTGGAAATGCAAAATTACCATCCTCTTTTGTCAGGGCTGGAATGGGCAACTTTAATGGATTTTAATAATACACCAGCACATGTATTTAAACTAGACATTTTCTGAATGTCTTCTAATATTTCCTTCCTTAATGTGTTATCTTTTTAAATGTACATGTAGAGTTGGAAATAGAAATACTGAATGTGGTTCATTAAATAGTTAAGGTTGGTGAAAAAATAAAATATAATTTGCTTATCTTAAGATGTATCAGCTCGATCAAATATTCCTGCCGTCCTCTTACACAAGCAGATGTAGGCTACGTCTATTGTGGTGACAGTTCCCTTCACTCTAGTGCATTATATCATATATATGCTTTGCTTTTAATTGCCTTGTCGTGGTATGTGGTTATTTAAGCTTCTACTTTATCACTGAATGAAATTCACAGATTCAATAATAGAGAATAATCAGTTGACTATACAATATCCCACTCCACATGATGTTCTTGCTGTTGAACTCTAAGGGACGCTGTTGGTCAATCAAATAATGTCTCAGCATTTTCACAATCTCCTCTCCTCCCATAGTGTGTTCTTTCAATAGACACAAGCAGATAGGCTCAGGCTGAGCATTACATGCGGGGTGAGGCTATATAGAAACCTACTCGGACTGTACAGATTGTCATTTCGTTGTGGTATAAATGCATCACGAAATGTACATTTAATTTGTTTACTGGTAGAAATGCTACATTTTTCTAATTAAGTATCCTTTCTCATGAAAAGTAGTATTTTGCTATTGTATTCTACATCATGGCGTTTGGAATATATCGCTCTGGTTATGGACGGACATGGACGCTGCTGTTTTTTCTGCTTCATCTCAATCGTGCGGTCAGTGGTCAAATACGGTATTCTATCCCAGAGGAGATGAAGAAAGGCTCTCTAATCGGTAACGTGGCACAGGACCTGGGTTTGGATATGAAAAGGCTCCGTTCCGGTCGGGCCCGTATCGTCACCGGAGAAAGCGTTCAGTACACCGAGCTGAATACAGACAAAGGCGTTCTAGTCGTAAATGAGAGAATAGACAGGGAACAGCTTTGTGGCGACGTCACTCCGTGCAGCTTCAGTTTCGAAATTATTTTAGAGAACCCAATGGAACTTCACCATATCACAATTGAAGTATTAGATGTCAATGATCATCCTCCAGTGTTCAAGAAAACAGATCTAGCTTTGGAAATAAGTGAATCCGCAAACAGTGGGGCACGGTTTATGATGGACAGCGCAGACGATCCTGATGTTGGCGTCAACAGTCTGCAAAATTATATCTTAACCTCTAATGAAAACTTCATTTTGAAACAACATGTGAATCCCGATGGGAGTAAATATGTTGAAATGGTGTTACAGAAATCATTAGATAGAGAAGAGCATCCTCGACTGTCTCTACAGCTGATAGCAGTAGACGGAGGCACTCCGCAGAGATCTGGTACAGTAAATATTGGCATAACTGTATTAGATGTAAACGATAATGCTCCAGTTTTCAACCAGTCCGTGTATAGAGCTACAGTGATGGAAAACGCACCAAAGGGTACTACAATTGTAACTGTTAATGCTACAGATGCAGATAGTGGATCAAACGGATATATCACATATTCACTTGCACATCTGAAGGGAAATGTGGCTGATTTGCTGTCTATAGACCCAACATCCGGGTTATTATCGGTTTCAGGAATAATAGATTTTGAAAAAGATAAAAAGTATGAACTCAGAATCGAAGCAAAAGACCAGGGTGGATTAACAGATTCTAGTAAGGTGATAATTGAGGTTATTGATGTGAATGATAATGCACCTGTCATAAACGTCATGTCATTCACCAGCCCTGTGTCCGAGGACTCTGCTCCTGGCACGACTATTGGCATAATTAATGTTAAAGACATAGATTCGGGTGATAATGGACAGGTGACTTGTACTGTAGACCGAAATTCACCTTTTAACATAAAGTCGAATTTAAGAAATTACTACACTTTGGTGACGGATGGTGCATTAGATCGTGAAACTGTTTCTGACTATAACATCACTGTAGTTGCAACAGACTCAGGATCGCCCCCTCTATCAAATCATAGAACCTTTCATCTAAAGGTGTCTGACGTGAACGATAATGCCCCAGTTTTCAAACAGCTGTTTTACAATGCGTTTATTGCTGAGAATAACGCGCCAGGTGTATCTGTGCTCACTGTTAGAGCTAATGACATGGACGAAAATCAAAATGCTCGTATTTCTTATATTCTTGAAGAATCTAATGGGTCCCCAGTAACTGGACATGTATCCGTTAACGCAGAGAGTGGAGTGGTACATGCTTTGCGCTCATTTGACTACGAGCAGATCAAACAGGTGTCATTCATTGTCAAAGCACAGGACGGAGGCTCACCTCCACTCAGTAGTAATGTGACTGTGAATATACTGATCCAGGACCAGAATGACAACGCTCCTCAGGTTCTGTATCCAGTCCAGGGTGGTAGCTCTCTGGTGGCTGAAATTGTGCCTCGTTCAGTAGACGTGGGCTATCTGGTCACTAAGGTGGTGGCTGTTGATGTGGACTCTGGACAGAATGCCTGGCTCTCCTATAAACTACAGAAAGCCACAGACAGGGCGCTGTTTGAAGTGGGATTACAGAATGGAGAAATAAGAACCATCCGTCAAGTCACTGATAAAGACGCTGTGAAACAAAGACTGACTGTTATAGTGGAGGACAACGGACAGCCCTCTCGTTCAGCTACAGTGAATGTTAACGTGGCGGTGGCTGACAGCTTCCCTGAAGTTCTATCAGAGTTCACTGACTTTACACACGACAAGGAGTACAATGACAATCTGACGTTTTTCTTAGTGTTGGCTTTGGCTGTAGTTTCCTTTCTCTTCATCACGTGTTTAGTGGTTATTATATCGGTGAAAATATACAGATGGAGACAGGCCCGCCTCTATCATTCCAGTCTCCCAGTGATTCCATATTATCCACCACGTTACTCAGACACTTTGGGGTCAGGGACTCTTCCTCATGTGTACAATTACGAGGTGTGCAGGACGACTGACTCCAGAAAGAGTGACTGTAAGTTCGGGGGAGCTGGTAGTCAGAACATACTGATCATGGACCCCAGTTGTACAGGAACAATGCAGAGTATGCAGAATGAAAAGAGCATCTTGGATGAACCAGACTCTCCTTTGGAGGTGAGATGGATTTCCAGTCATTATAATATATTACACTGTGTGTATTCGCACGCACGCGCGTGCACACACACACACACACACACACACACACACACACACACACACACACACACACACACACACACACACACACACACACACACACACACACACACACACACACACACACACACACACACACACACACACACACACCACGTTTCAGCACCATACTGTGAAGACAGCTCCACTCAGAGAACGAGTTGTGCAATTTGTGTAATGCCTGTGTGAGTTCTTTCTTATATTTTTTTCCGTTCGTTAATTCAAGATTGTCGCTCGCTTGTTTGCCCGATATGGCAAAGCGAGCATTTTTTAAAGCAATTACGTTTGGATAAATTGATCAACACACGTGATCGAAGTGAATGCTATATTCCTGCATCTTATACATTGATATTCGTGTTTTCAACTCTAAGGGACGCTGTTGATCAGTGAATAGAGCATATATATTAGGTGTTGTCACACATCCGTTTCGCCTCCTCTCGTGCGTTTCACTGAAGAAGAGAGCTGGCTATAAGCTTCAGAATCGGCAGGCTACGACACAAGGAGCATATATATTTGAAATCAAACTGATGGATAGGTGATTATTTAACATATAGGACACACTTGCTACCAATTTTGTGGATGTGTTTTCTTCAGGTGTGGTGTTGAGGTTTCATTTTTCCAATGGCGGTTGAGAAGTGTCATGGTTTTCTTTGCGCAAATCGGTGGTTGTTTTGTGGATCAACATGGAAGCTGTTGCTATTCCTGTTTTATATCAGTCCTTTCGCCAGTGGTCAAATTCGCTATTCCATCCCAGAGGAGATGAAGAAAGGCTCTCTAATCGGTAACGTGGCACAGGACCTGGGATTGGACCTGAAAAGGCTCCGTTCTGGCCGGGCCCGTATCATCACCGGAGAAAGCGTTCTGTACACTGAGCTGAAGACAGACAAAGGGATTCTAGTCGTGAATGAGAGGATAGATCGAGAGCAGCTTTGTGGTGATGTCACTCCGTGTAGCTTCAGCTTTGAAGTTATTTTAGAAAATCCTATGGAGCTGCACCGATTAACTGTGGAAATATTGGATATTAATGACAATTCGCCCGAATTTGGGAAAGGTGAAATCAAATTAGAAATAAGTGAATCAGCGACAATTGGATCTCGTTTCATGTTGCCCACCGCAGAAGACGCAGATGTAGGCGATAATGGTCTACAAACATACATATTAAATACCAATGATAATTTTGTATTGAAGCAACAATCAACTCCCGATGGTAGAAAATATGCAGAAATGATTATACAAAAACCGTTAGACAGAGAAAGCCAGTCGAGATTACTGTTGAAGCTGATAGCGCTGGATGGTGGGACCCCGCAGAGATCTGGTACAGTAAATATCGATATCAACGTTTTAGATGCGAATGATAATGCTCCCGTTTTTAACCAGTCATTATACAGGGCTACTGTAAAGGAAAATGCGATAAAAGGGACATATATCACTAGAGTCAATGCCAGTGATGCAGACAGTGGATCAAATGGTATTATCGCGTATACGTTTTCCAACATGAGAGAGCATCTCACTCGAATATTTCAAATGGACGAAACCACTGGTATAATAAGTCTTGTGGGTCAAATAGACTATGAGAAAGATAAAAAGTACGAAATTATGGTTGAGGCCATGGACCAAGGTAGTCTTACAGATTCCAGTAAGGTCCTAATTGACATTGTTGATGTTAATGACAACGCACCAGTGATAAACGTCATGTCATTCTCCAGCCCTGTTTCTGAGGATGCTAAACCTGGCACCACGGTGGCAATAATACACGTCAAAGACGCAGATTCAGCGCAAAACGGCCAGGTTACATGCACTATAGCCAACAATCTCCCATTTAAGATCAAATCGTCGTTGACAAATTACTATACTTTATTAACAGATGCTGCTTTCGATAGAGAAATTGTGCCTGAATACAACATAACCATTAAGGCGACTGATTCCGGTTCTCCTTCCCTGTCTAGCACTACAATGTTAAGGCTTAGTATCTCTGATGTAAATGACAATGCCCCACTGTTTGACAAAACTGCGTATAATGCTTATATTACAGAGAACAATTCCCCTGCCGTGTCCATATTTGCTGTTAGCGCACGGGACTCTGACTGGAATCAGAACGCGAGAATATCCTACCTTTTAGAGGATACACAGATTCATGGCAGTCCAGTCAACAGTTATGTATCTATAAACTCTGAAACTGGAGTTTTACATGCAGTGCGCTCCTTTGATTATGAACAGTTAAAAAGCCTGAAATTAGTTGTGAAGGCGCAAGACGGAGGCTCCCCTCCACTCACTAGCAATGCAACGGTTAATATCTTCATACTAGACGAAAATGACAATGCACCTCAGGTGCTGTATCCAGTCCAGACTGGTGGATCACTAGTGGCTGAAATGGTGCCTCGTTCAGCAGATGTGGGCTATCTGGTCACCAAAGTGGTGGCTGTTGATGTGGACTCTGGACAGAATGCCTGGCTATCTTATAAACTGCAGAAACCCACAGACAGGCCGCTGTTTGAAGTAGGATTACAGAATGGAGAAATAAGAACTATCCGTCAAGTCACTGATAAAGATGTTGTGAAACAAAGGCTGACTGTTATAGTGGAGGACAACGGACAGCCCTCTCGTTCAGCTATAGTCAATGTTAACGTGGCGGTGGCTGACAGCTTCCCTGAAGTTCTCTCAGAGTTCACTGACTTTACGCACGACAAGGAGTACAATGACAACCTGACCTTTTTTTTAGTCTTAGCTTTGGCTGTCGTTTCCTTCCTCTTCATCATATGTTTGGTTGTAATTATATCAGTAAAAATATACAGATGGAAGCAGTCTCGCATCCTCTGTCATTCAAATCTCCCGGTGATTCCGTATTATCCACCACGTTACTCAGACACTTTGGGCTCAGGGACTCTCCCTCATGTGTACAATTATGAGGTGTGCAGGACGACTGACTCCAGAAAGAGTGACTGTAAATTCGGTGGAGCTGGTAGTCAGAAGAACATATTGATAATGGACCCCAGTTCTGGAGGGACAATGCAGCGATTCTATAGTGAAAAGAGCATCCTGGATGAACCAGACTCTCCTCTGGAGGTGAGTGTATACTCTGGCAAGTTTAACATAAGTGAAAACACCCTGACTGTAGTACGTCTTTGTGACTGTATTTGACAACACCACAATTTATTTTAAATAGGCCTTTTCTTCTTTATTTTTCTTGTGGAACAAGGAAGCTTTCGTGTAGGCCTTTATCGGTTTTTATCGTCAAACCTTCAATTCCATCCCAGTGGAGATGAAGAGAGGATACCTTATCGGTAACGTACATGACTTGATTCATGTACGTTACTGATGCGATTGGTGACGTCGACCACTTGGTTTAATTTGCGCAACTCTGTTCAATATCAACTTTCATTGTAGTTCCATGCGTTGTTACTGTGTTCGTTTTTTATTATTTTAATGCACGTGTAAGGCTTCAAGTTCAGCACTCGTTATGATTGTGAACAATTACGTAACAACTTATACCAAGGTTTATGAAGTATAATAAGTGCCTGGTCATAATGAAGGCCATATAAGCCCTATCAGCTCTGGAACAGCACATTATAATAATACCTGATGAAACTTAACTTAAAGGACAGGATTTATAATGCATTGCTTTATAATCGCATTTATAATGCATTATAATTTATATTGCACTTATATGGTTCCATAACACTCGTTATAAAGGTTTATAATTATGTATTATGCAGTATTTATAGACCCGACCTGTAGCCTAGTATATAGTTTTACCAAAGTGTCTTTGTCCACAAAACAATGACGGGGTTTTATTCAGTAGCAAATACAATTTATCTAAAACTACCATAAATCCACAGAGAATAAAATAGACATTTAAGTATGCCCTTTTTACATTGTAATGTATTGTTTTCTGAAATTACAACGAACGCATTTTATTTTCACTGCCTAATGGAGCTAACCTCCTAGAGGCGGGATCAAGGCAGCACTGTCACTGTGCATGCCTTGATCCCGCCTCTAGCTGCCACTGATTGGCCAGGCCGTTTGGTGGCCAGAGCATCAAGTCTGCCTGAGAGTTCCCAGATGGGAGCAGGAGGGGGGAACCCGGTGTACTCTCTGCTGCCCCATCTGGCGGAGTCAGGTTATAATGGAGCATTTGCAACTGGGTTCAAAAGGCCCAGTCAGCACTGTGGTTGAGAACAGCTCCTCTCCCCGCACGAGCTGGACGTTGGTTGTGTTGCCGCTTTGGTGTTTATTGGATCACATTATTCTCTCTCAGATATTTGGCACATGACATTTCTACAAATGTGATTAAAAAAGTGCATACTTCAGCTACAAATGTTCTTGGTTGTTTTGCTCGCATCGTGCAGCTATTTTCTCTGCAGGCCTATAGACTACAATAATTGTCACTATACCGAAATGTAAATAAGTTAACGTCACAATTTGAAATGTAAGTGCATGCGTTGGCGTTCGGGTTTTGGGCTCTAAGGGACGCTGTTGGTCAGAATAAAAATCTAACTGCATGGTGGTATAATCTTTAAAAGTGCCCTCCTCTGCAACTGCTATGACGAGAGAAGCAAAATCACTGTGCTTCATGCGAGGTGGGGCAACGGGGAGACAGTTGTGACGAAGAATCCTGTTTAAATTTCACAGAAACCTTTTAATTTTTCATATAGATTTGTAGTCTATACTACCATGTGTTGACTTTTTTCTTCATTGTCAAGAGGAATTATACTTTCGAGTTTCACAGTGGATTTAAATGCGTTGGGACATGGCGTCAAGACAGCCTCAATACGTAAAATGGCGTTTTATACCTGCACCAGAAATGCTTATGTTTTTCATGTTGCTTATTCACAATGCTGATGGCCAAATAAGATATTCCGTTTCAGAAGAGATGAAGAAAGGCTCTCTTATTGGTAATGTAGCACAGGATCTCGGATTGGATCTGAAAAGGCTTCGTTC
>NC_136806.1:26090260-26097760 GCF_951216825.1 Electrona antarctica | reverse complement strand
TGCCTAAAGATCTCTGACGTAAATGATAATGCACCATTGTTCGACAAACAAAGCTATTCGGCCTATATAGGTGAGAACAACTCCCCTGGAGTGTCAATATTTACAGTGAGTGCACGAGACACTGATTGGAATCAAAACGCCAGAATCTCATACCTCATAGAGGATACGCAAGTCAGTGGTAGCCCAGTCTCTGCGTATGTATCCATAAACTCGGAAACAGGAGTTTTACATGCGGTACGCACATTCGATTTTGAGCAGATCAGTA
Organism: Electrona antarctica; assembly: GCF_951216825.1. Lineage (NCBI taxonomy): Eukaryota > Metazoa > Chordata > Actinopteri > Myctophiformes > Myctophidae > Electrona > Electrona antarctica. The sequence continues at coordinate 26,097,495 of NC_136806.1, read as the reverse complement.
AACTTAAATTACATGTCAAAGCGCAAGATGGGGGCTCCCCTCCACTCAGTAGCAATGTGACTGTCACTATTTTAATTCAAGACCAGAATGACAACGCCCCTCAGGTTCTGTATCCAGTCCAGAGTGGTGGCTCTCTGGTGGCTGAGATGGTGCCTCGTTCAGCAGATGTGGGCTATCTTGTCACTAAAGTGGTGGCTGTTGATGTGGACTCTGGACAGAATTCCTGGCTCTCTTATAAATTGCAGAAATCCACAGACCGTGCGTTGTTTGAAGTGGGATTACAGAATGGAGAAATCAGAACAATACGTCAAGTCACTGATAAAGATGCTGTGAAACAAAGACTGACTGTTATAGTGGAGGACAACGGACAGCCCTCTCGTTCAGCTACAGTCAATGTTAACGTGGCGGTGGCTGACAGCTTCCCTGAAGTTCTCTCAGAGTTCACTGATTTCACACAAGATAAGGAGTACAACGACAACTTGACGTTTTTCTTAGTCTTGGCTTTGGCTGTAGTTTCCTTTTTGTTTATCACCTGTTTAGTGGTCATTATATCAGTGAAGATATACAGATGGAGACAGTCCCGCCTCTATCATTCCAGTCTCCCAGTGATTCCATATTATCCACCACGTTACTCAGACACTTTGGGGACAGGGACTCTCCCTCATGTGTACAATTACGAGGTGTGTAGGACGACTGACTCCAGAAAGAGTGACTTTGGCAGAGCTGGTAGTCAGAACATACTGATAATGGACCCCAGTATGACAGGGACGATGCAGAGGATGCAGAATGAAAAGAGCATCTTGGATGAACCAGACTCTCCTCTAGAGGTTTGTCTTTCTACACTAAAATATAGACCTTTTAACGAGAATGTGATATCACTCCAATATTACAATGCAAACTGTAAATTGTAAATGTAGCTATAGTCGCATATGTCTATATACAATCATCACACAGAAATCAAACTTCTTTCAGATTTTAGATTTAACAACTAAATCTGAAAGAAACATGAATAAAAAAACTTGATCAGTTCCTTCAAAGCTGAACAACGGTGCACTAATGAGCAACATCATAACATAACTCCATAGCCTATTGATGATAATTGTTTATATGAGTCAGGGGTGTGTGTGTGTGTGTGTGTGTGTGTGTGTGTGTGTGTGTGTGTGTGTGTGTGTGTGTGTGTGTGTGTGTGTGTGTGTGTGTGTGTGTGTGTGTGTGTGTGTGTGTGTGTGTGTGTGTGTGTGTGTGTGTGTGTGTGTGTGTGTGTGTGTGTGTGCGCGCGCGCGCGCGTGCGATAAAGTTTTACTTTTTTGTCAAATGCAATAATTTAAGCAAATGTGATAATGCATCATCGTTGCGGAGGTTCCTCAGCGATTGGTGTCTCTTTGGTGTGTTCTAGCACCATGGACAGCGACACGGCAGGAAAGCGCTGCACAGTTCATCTCTCGCTCTCGCTCTCTCGCTCTCGCTCTCGCTCTCTCTCTCTCTCTCTCTCTCTCTCTCTCTCTCTCTCTCTCTCTCTCTCTCTCTCTCTCTCTCTCTCTCTCTCGTTCCCTCCCCCTGCGCTCTACCTCTATAACGAGTGTAATATGATTCAAAGGAGTTTTTATATATTTCTGCGTCTCATTTAAAGATAACTATTACATGTGTTTTACTAGCATGTTGAGTTGGAGCACATGTGCAGCAGTAACTCCCCATCATCATCATCATGACCTCTTTTAGTCGTGTCATTTCAATAAGGAGGCAACACGTTGAAATAAGTAACATAATCTATAGTGGTACAACATAATTTTTGTCGATTTGGTTGTATTATTGTACCACAGACGAAAAACAGTCGAAGTCCAAATTTCAGACTGACCCCTCCACGAAAAGGCCTCGTTGTCCTGAACCCTTATCTATCATTTATACATTATGGATCAATAGTGTGGACTTAGACTGTTATTTGTCTGTGGCATTCTAGGATAGTAGGCCCTATGGTGATAGAGGAGCGCGCATCCCCCTGGAATCTATACGTTAGATGAGGTGGTGGTGGTTTGTATTATGCTGCATTATGCATTTTAATATTTTACATGGACTTCCCCCTCAACATATACCTTGATGTGTGCTCCATTCTTTTTCTGATTGGTGTGATTCTAATGATTGGACCTCAACTCCATTTAATCCCCATACGTCGATGTTTGTCAAATTACTTTTTCTTGACTTTGACGTTATCACCACTGCAGTATAGAGGTCGCCTGTGTGTTGTCTACCAAACTGATTAGCCCAGGTGTAATTCTAGTCGGTAACATTCTTTACTCTATAGTTCCAATCTTTCTTCTACTTCTATCTGAGGTGACTATCTGAGGTGTGTCCTTTTTGTCTTCGTTTTGGGTATGAATATGAGTATGAACAATTTCGTTTTCATTAAATCTATGGCATATTCACGTTTTGGACTCTAAGGGACGCTGTTGGTCAGAAGAAAAATCAGACTGGAGCAGTCAGCTTAAAAAAGAAACCCTCTCATATCAGTCCTCTGTAGCTACTCTGACAAGTGAAGCACTGTAGTGTTTTGAGGTGGGGCTAAGCGGAGGAGACGGTCATTTGGAAGAATCCTATCTAGCCTACCAAAGCTGCGATTAGATGATTTTGTATTTGTGCTTCATTGTCAAGAGGATTTATCCTTTCAATATTTACGTTGGATTTAACTGCGCTAGGACATGGCATTAATACAGCCTCGAAGCGTAAAATGGCGTTTATTTTCCAAACCTGCGTTGGAGATGCTGACTGTTTTGATGTTGCTTATTCACAACGTTGATGGTCAAATGCGATATTCAGTTCCAGAGGAGATGAAGAAAGGCTCTCTTATTGGTAACGTTGCACAGGATCTGGGCTTGGATATGAAAAGGCTTCGTTCTGGTCGGGCTCGTATCGTCACCGGAGAAAGCGTTCAGTACACCGAGCTGAAGACGGACAAAGGGATTCTAGTCGTGAATGAGAGAATAGACAGAGAACAGCTTTGTGGCGACGTCACTCCGTGTAGCTTCAGCTTCGAAATAATTCTAGAAAATCCAATCGAACTCCATCGAGTCATTGTAGAGATATTGGATGTTAATGACCATGCTCCTATTTTCAAAAGCAGTTATATTCATTTAGAAATTAGTGAATCTGCAGCGATAGGATCTCAATTTGACTTAGAAAGCGCAGAAGACCCCGATGTAGGGCTAAATAGTTTACAAAATTACGTTTTAAGCTCCAATGATAACTTCATTTTGAAACAACATTCTAACGCCGATGGAAGCAAATTCGCCGAAATGGTTTTACAGAAGCCATTAGACAGAGAGTTGAATAGCCATCTCTCTTTAAAACTGATAGCAGTAGATGGCGGGACACCGCATAAATCAGGTACAGTAAATATCGATATAACTGTTTTAGATGCAAATGACAATGCACCTGTTTTTAACCAGTCAGTATACCAAGCTACTGTGAGGGAAAACGCACCCATTGGTACATATATTACAACTATTAATGCGTCAGATGCGGACAGTGGATCACATGGCTTAGTGGCTTACAGTTTTTCCAACTTAAAGGGGAATTTAGCTGGCATGTTTGATATTGACAAGGCATCTGGAAAAATATCTGTTGCAGGTAAAATAGATTTTGAAAAAGACAAGAAATATGAAATAAGAGTTGGCGCTAAAGATCAAGGTGGTCTAGCTACTGCGAGTAAAGTTATCATTGAAGTTATTGATGTTAATGACAATGCACCGATCATAAATGTCATGTCGTTCTCTAGTCCGATATCAGAAGATGCGCCACCCGGGACAACTATAGCCGTTATTAATGTAAAGGATGCAGACTCGGAAAGAAACGGACAGATAACCTGCTCAATAGACTCGAAACACCCATTTAAAATACAGTCGTCGATAACCAACTATTACAACTTGCTTTCAGATATGATGTTTGATCGTGAAACAAAAGCAGAGTACAATATTACCATAACTGCTACCGATTCAGGGACTCCTTCCCTATTTAGTGCAACAACGTTGTGCCTAAAGATCTCTGACATAAATGATAATGCACCATTGTTCGACAAACCAAGCTATCTGGCTTATATAAGTGAAAACAACTCCCCTGGAGTGTCAATATTTACTGTAAATGCACGAGACACTGACTGGAATCAAAACGCCAGAATCTCATACCTCATAGAGAACACCCAGGTCGGTGGTAGCCCAGTCTCTGCGTATGTATCCATAAACTCTGAAACAGGAGTTTTACATGCAGTACGCACATTCGATTATGAGCAAATCAATCAACTTAAACTACTGGTCAAAGCGCAAGATGGAGGCTCCCCTCCACTCAGTAGCAATGTGACTGTCACTATTTTCATTCAAGACCAGAATGACAACGCCCCTCAGGTTCTATATCCAGTCCAGAGTGGTGGCTCTCTCTTGGCTGAAATGGTGCCTCGTTCAGCAGATGTGGGCTATCTGGTCACTAAAGTGGTGGCTGTTGATGTGGACTCTGGACAGAATTCCTGGCTCTCTTATAAACTACAGAAATCTCCAGACAGGGCGCTGTTTGAAGTGGGATTACAGAATGGAGAAATAAGAACTATACGTCAAGTCACTGATAAAGATGCTGTGAAACAAAGACTGACTGTTATAGTGGAGGACAACGGACAGCCCTCTCGTTCAGCTACAGTCAATGTTAACGTGGCGGTGGCTGACAGCTTCCCTGAAGTTCTCTCAGAGTTCACTGATTTCACACAAGACAAGGATTACAATGATAACTTGACGTTTTTCTTAGTCTTGGCTTTGGCTGTAGTTTCCTTTTTGTTCATCACCTGTTTAGTTGTCATTATATCAGTGAAAATATACAGATGGAGACAGTCCCGCCTCTATCATTCCAGTCTCCCAGTGATTCCATATTATCCACCACGTTACTCTGACACTTTGGGCTCAGGGACTCTACCTCATGTGTACAATTACGAGGTGTGTAGGACGACTGACTCCAGAAAGAGTGACTTTGGCAGAGCTGGTAGTCAGAACATACTGATAATGGACCCCAGTATGACAGGGACGATGCAGAGGATGCAGAATGAAAAGAGCATCTTGGATGAACCAGACTCTCCTCTAGAGGTTTGTCTTTCAGTAGACTGTGTGTGTGTGTGTGTGTGTGTGTGTGTGTGTGTGTGTGTGTGTGTGTGTGTGTGTGTGTGTGTGTGTGTGTGTGTGTGTGTGTGTGTGTGTGTGTGTGTGTGTGTGTGTGTGTGCTAATTTGTGCACTGCACAGTTTAAAAAATCACACCCGTGTGAACTGAGTGGTGTAAGGTCTTATATAGCCTGATCAGCTCTGATCTGACGTAATGTCTGACGTAATGAAATCACACCCGGGTGAACTGGGTGACGGTAGCAACCATGCTCATTTTTTGGTACGAACAGACAGACAGACAGACAGACAGACACGTAAACTAACAAAGCCAGTCGTAGGAGTGGTTTACACCACTCAAAAACTCACTGCACTGCCATCATCGTGGAAGTACCTTAGAGACTATTGTCTGCTGGGAGTGTTTCAATACAATGGACAGCGTCACGCTAGGAAAGCTGCACTTCATTTAAAATCTCTCTCTCTCTTTCTCTCTCTCTCTCTCTCTCTCTCTCTCTCTCTCTCTCTCTCTCTCTCCTCTCGCGTATATTTGAAATGCTTTCGGCCATTTTTGCAATGATTAGCTAGCTGTCGTGGCTACCCCTGGAGGAGTGACTATTATCTGTTAGCGTTTGGGGTATGTTCATACCATGGACAGCGTCATGTTAGAAATGCTGCGCTGATAGCTTCTACTATATGTCTGTCTGTCTGTCTGTCTGTCTGTCTGTCTGTCTGTCTGTCTGTCTGTCTGTCTGTCTGTCTGTCTGTCTGTCTGTCTGTCTGTCTGTCTGTCTGTCTGTCTGTCTGTCTGTCTGTTTGGCACATGGCATTTCTACAAATATAATATAAATGTGCATCGTTCAGCTAAATGGCCCTGGTTCTTTTGCTCGCATCATGCAGCTATACTTTTTCTGCAGGCCTAGCCTACCAGTTTCACTACCGAAAACTAAATAATTGAACGTCACAATTTAAAATGTATTTGCGTTGGCGTTCAGGGTTTGGGCTCTAAGGGACGCTGTTGGTTAGAATAAAAATCGAACTGGTGGTATCATCTTTAAAAGTCCCCTCCTCTGCAACCTAGGGACGGGTGAAGCAAAGAATCACTATATGTGCTTCATGCGAGGTGGGGCAACGGGGAAACAGTTGCGACGAAGAATCCTGTTTAAATGTAATAGAAACGTTTAAGGAAATATATGTTTGTAGTCTACCAATGCTGCCATGTGTTGACTCTTTTCTTCATTGTCAAGAGGATTTATACGTTCGAGTTTCACAGTGGATTTAAATGCGTTGGGACATGGCGTCAAGGCAGCCTCAATACGTAAAATGGCGTTTGTTTTCCCTACCCACCCCAGAAATGCTGATGTTTTTTATGTTGCTTATTCACAATACTGATTGTCAAATAAGATATTCCGTTCCAGAGGAGATGAAGAAAGGCTCTCTTATTGGTAACGTAGCACAGGATCTCGGATTGGATCTGAAAAGGCTCCGTTCTGGTCGGGCTCATATCGTGACCGGAGAAAGTGTTCAGTACACCGAGCTGAAGACGGACAAAGGGATTCTAGTCGTGAATGAGAGGATAGACAGAGAACAGCTTTGTGGCGACGTCACTCCATGTAGCTTCAGCTTCGAAATAATTCTAGAAAATCCAATCGAACTCCATGGAGTTATTGTAGAGATAGTGGATGTTAATGACCATTCCCCTACTTTCAAACACAGTCAAATTCATTTGGAAATTAGCGAATCTGCAACGATCGGATCTCATTTTCACTTAGAAAGTGCAGATGACCCTGACGTAGGACTTAATAGTTTACAAAATTATGTTTTAAGCTCTAATGATAATTTCGCCTTGAAACAACAGTCTAACGCTGACGGGAGCAAATTCGCAGAGATGATTTTACAGAAACCGTTAGACAGAGAGTTAAATCCGCATATCTCTTTAAAGCTGATAGCAGTAGATGGGGGGACTCCACAGAAATCTGGTACAGTAAATATCGATATAACTGTTTTAGACGCTAATGACAATTCTCCTGTGTTCAATCAGTCGGTGTACAGGGCTACTGTGATAGAAAATGCACCCATTGGTACATATATTACAACCGTCAACGCTTCAGATG
>NC_136806.1:26080260-26085260 GCF_951216825.1 Electrona antarctica | reverse complement strand
TGCGCCTGTTTTTAACCAGTCAGTATATCAAGCTACTGTGAGGGAAAATGCACCCATTGGTACATATATTACAACAATTAATGCGTCAGATGCAGACAGTGGATCAAATGGGATAGTGACTTACAGTTTTTCAAACCTACAAGGGAACTTGGCTCACATGTTTGATATTGACAAGACATCTGGAAAAATATCGGTTGCAGGTCAAATAGACTTCGAAAAGGACAAGAAATATGAAATAAGAGTCGGCGCAAAAGATCAAGGTGGCCTAACTGCTGCTAGTAAAGTTATCATTGAGGTAATTGATGTTAATGACAATGCTCCGATCATAAATGTCATGTCATTCTCTAGCCCGATATCAGAAGATGCTCCTCTCGGGACGACTATAGCCGTTATTAATGTAAAGGATGCAGATTCCGACAAAAATGGACGGATAACATGCTCAATAGACTCAAAACACTCATTTAAAATTCAGTCATCTTTAACTAACTACTACAGCTTGCTTTCAGATATGATGTTTGATCGTGAAACAAAAGCAGAATACAATATTACCATAACTGCTACCGATTCGGGTGCTCCTTCCTTATCTAGTGCAACAACTTTATGCCTTAGGATCTCTGACGTAAATGATAATGCACCATTGTTCGACAAACCAAGTTATTCGGCTTATATAGTTGAGAACAACTCCCCTGGAGTGTCAATATTTACTGTGAGTGCGCGAGACACTGATTGGAATCAAAACGCCAGAATATCATACCTCATAGAGGACACGCAAGTCAGTGGTAGCCCAGTCTCTGCGTATGTATCCATAAACTCTGAAACAGGAGTTTTACATGCAGTGCGCACATTCGATTATGAGCAAATCAATCAAGTTAAACTCCTTGTCAAAGCGCAAGATGGAGGCTCCCCTCCACTCAGTAGCAATGTGACTGTCATTATTTTCATTCAAGACCAGAATGACAACGCCCCTCAGGTTCTGTATCCAGTCCAGAGTGGTGGCTCTCTGGTGGCTGAAATGGTGCCTCGTTCAGCAGATGTGGGCTACCTGGTCACTAAAGTGGTGGCTGTTGATGTGGACTCTGGACAGAATGCGTGGCTCTCTTATAAACTACAGAAATCTCCAGACAGGGCGCTGTTTGAAGTGGGATTACAGAATGGAGAAATAAGAACTATACGTCAAGTCACTGATAAAGATGCTGTGAAACAAAGACTGACCGTTATAGTGGAGGACAACGGAGAGCCCTCTCGTTCAGCTACAGTCAGTGTTAACGTGGCGGTGGCTGACAGCTTCCCTGAAGTTCTCTCAGAGTTCACTGATTTCACACAAGACAAGGATTACAATGATAACTTGACGTTTTTCTTAGTCTTGGCTTTGGCTGTAGTTTCCTTTTTGTTCATCACCTGTTTAGTTGTCATTATATCAGTGAAAATATACAGATGGAGACAGTCCCGCCTCTATCATTCCAGTCTCCCAGTGATTCCATATTATCCACCACGTTACTCTGACACTTTGGGCTCAGGGACTCTACCTCATGTGTACAATTACGAGGTGTGTAGGACGACTGACTCCAGAAAGAGTGACTTTGGCAGAGCTGGTAGTCAGAACATACTGATAATGGACCCCAGTATGACAGGGACGATGCAGAGGATGCAGAATGAAAAGAGCATCTTGGATGAACCAGACTCTCCTCTAGAGGTTTGTCTTTCAGTAGACTGTGTGTGTGTGTGTGTGTGTGTGTGTGTGTGTGTGTGTGTGTGTGTGTGTGTGTGTGTGTGTGTGTGTGTGTGTGTGTGTGTGTGTGTGTGTGTGTGTGTGTGTGTGTGCTAATTTGTGCACTGCACAGTTTAAAAAATCACACCCGTGTGAACTGAGTGGTGTAAGGTCTTATATAGCCTGATCAGCTCTGATCTGACGTAATGTCTGACGTAATGAAATCACACCCGGGTGAACTGGGTGACGGTAGCAACCATGCTCATTTTTTGGTACGAACAGACAGACAGACAGACAGACAGACACGTAAACTAACAAAGCCAGTCGTAGGAGTGGTTTACACCACTCAAAAACTCACTGCACTGCCATCATCGTGGAAGTACCTTAGAGACTATTGTCTGCTGGGAGTGTTTCAATACAATGTACAGCGTCACGCTAGGAAAGCTGCACTTCATTTAAAATCTCTCTCTCTCTTTCTCTCTCTCTCTCTCTCTCTCTCTCTCTCTCTCTCTCTCTCTCTCTCTCCTCTCGCGTATATTTGAAATGCTTTCGGCCATTTTTGCAATGATTAGCTAGCTGTCGTGGCTACCCCTGGAGGAGTGACTATTATCTGTTAGCGTTTGGGGTATGTTCATACCATGGACAGCGTCATGTTAGAAATGCTGCGCTGATAGCTTCTACTATATGTCTGTCTGTCTGTCTGTCTGTCTGTCTGTCTGTCTGTCTGTCTGTCTGTCTGTCTGTCTGTCTGTCTGTCTGTCTGTCTGTCTGTCTGTCTGTCTGTCTGTCTGTCTGTCTGTCTGTCTTGTGGAGCAGCATGGAAAATTCTGCTATTGCTGTATTTTGTTTTCTTCTTTTAATGCACAACACGAACGCATACTCTTCACTGCGTAATGGCATTTGCTAATACATATCGTTATGTAACTGGGTTCAAAAGGCCCAGTCGTACCACCGTGGTTGACAGCTCCTCTACCAACGAGCTGGGAGTTGGTTGTGTTGCCGCTTTGGTGTTTGGATTTTGTCACATTATTATCTCTCAGATAACCTATTTGGCACATGGCATTTCTACAAATATAATATAAATGTGCATCGTTCAGCTAAATGGCCCTGGTTCTTTTGCTCGCATCATGCAGCTATACTTTTTCTGCAGGCCTAGCCTACCAGTTTCACTACCGAAAACTAAATAATTGAACGTCACAATTTAAAATGTATTTGCGTTGGCGTTCAGGGTTTGGGCTCTAAGGGACGCTGTTGGTTAGAATAAAAATCGAACTGGTGGTATCATCTTTAAAAGTCCCCTCCTCTGCAACCTAGGGACGGGTGAAGCAAAGAATCACTATATGTGCTTCATGCGAGGTGGGGCAACGGGGAAACAGTTGCGACGAAGAATCCTGTTTAAATGTAATAGAAACGTTTAAGGAAATATATGTTTGTAGTCTACCAATGCTGCCATGTGTTGACTCTTTTCTTCATTGTCAAGAGGATTTATACGTTCGAGTTTCACAGTGGATTTAAATGCGTTGGGACATGGCGTCAAGGCAGCCTCAATACGTAAAATGGCGTTTGTTTTCCCTACCCACCCCAGAAATGCTGATGTTTTTTATGTTGCTTATTCACAATACTGATTGTCAAATAAGATATTCCGTTCCAGAGGAGATGAAGAAAGGCTCTCTTATTGGTAACGTAGCACAGGATCTCGGATTGGATCTGAAAAGGCTCCGTTCTGGTCGGGCTCATATCGTGACCGGAGAAAGTGTTCAGTACACCGAGCTGAAGACGGACAAAGGGATTCTAGTCGTGAATGAGAGGATAGACAGAGAACAGCTTTGTGGCGACGTCACTCCATGTAGCTTCAGCTTCGAAATAATTCTAGAAAATCCAATCGAACTCCATGGAGTTATTGTAGAGATAGTGGATGTTAATGACCATTCCCCTACTTTCAAACACAGTCAAATTCATTTGGAAATTAGCGAATCTGCAACGATCGGATCTCATTTTCACTTAGAAAGTGCAGATGACCCTGACGTAGGACTTAATAGTTTACAAAATTATGTTTTAAGCTCTAATGATAATTTCGCCTTGAAACAACAGTCTAACGCTGACGGGAGCAAATTCGCAGAGATGATTTTACAGAAACCGTTAGACAGAGAGTTAAATCCGCATATCTCTTTAAAGCTGATAGCAGTAGATGGGGGGACTCCACAGAAATCTGGTACAGTAAATATCGATATAACTGTTTTAGACGCTAATGACAATTCTCCTGTGTTCAATCAGTCGGTGTACAGGGCTACTGTGATAGAAAATGCACCCATTGGTACATATATTACAACCGTCAACGCTTCAGATGCTGACAGTGGATCAAATGGAATAGTGACTTATATGTTTTCCAACTTAAAGGGGAACCTGGCTGACATATTTGATATCGACAAGGCATCTGGAAAAATATCTGTTGCAGGTAAGATAGATTTCGAAAAAGACAAAAAATATGAAATAAGAGTCGGGGCCCAGGATCAGGGTGGCCTTAATGATGCGAGTAAACTTATCATTGAGGTTATTGATGTTAATGACAATGCTCCGATCATAAATGTCAGGTCGTTCTCTAGCCCGATATCAGAAGATGCTCCTCCCGGTACGACTATAGCCGTCATCAATGTAAAGGATGCAGACTCGGAAAGAAACGGACAGATAACCTGCTCAATAGACTCTAAACACCAATTTAAAATACAATCGTCTTTAACCAATTATTACAGCTTGCTGTCGGACTCGAGTTTTGATCGAGAAACAAAATCAGAATACAATATTACTATAACTGCTACCGATTCCGGGTCTCCTTCCCTATCTAGTGCAACAACTCTATGCCTAAAGATCTCTGACATAAATGATAATGCACCATTGTTCGATAAACCAAACTATTCCGCTTATATAGTTGAGAACAACTCCCCTGGAGTGTCAATATTTACAGTGAGTGCACGAGACTCTGATTGGAATCAAAACGCCAGAATCTCATACTTCGTAGAGGACACTCAAGTCAGTGGTAGCCCAGTCACTGCGTATGTATCCATAAACTCTGAAACGGGAGTTTTACATGCAGTGCGCACATTCGATTATGAGCAAATCAATCAACTTAAACTATTTGTCAAAGCGCAAGATGGAGGCTCCCCTCCACTCAGTAGCAATGTGACTGTCACTATTTTAATTCAGGACCAGAATGACAACGCCCCTCAGGTTCTTTACCCAGTCCAGACTGGTGGCTCTCTGGTGGCTGAAATGGTGCCTCGTTCAGCAGATGTGG
>NC_136806.1:26060260-26077760 GCF_951216825.1 Electrona antarctica | reverse complement strand
TAACCTTATCTATAGTGAGTTTTGTCGATTTGGTTGTATTAATTACTATTTCATAGGATAGTGGGTCCTATGGTGATAGAGGAGCGCGCATTCCCCTGGAATCTATACGTTAGATGAGGTGGTGGTGGTGGTTTGTATTTATGCTGCATTATGCATTTTAATATTTTACGTGGAGTTCCCCCTCAACATACCTTGACGTGTCCTCCTCCATTGTTTTTCTGATTGGTGTGATTCTAATGATTGGACCTCAACTCCATTTACTCCCCATACGTCGATGTTTGTCAGTTTACTTTTTCTTGACTCTGACGTTATCACCCTTGCAGTAGAAGTCGCCTGTGTCTTGTCTACCAAACTGATTAGCCCATGTGTAGGCCTATATAGTCACATTCTTTACTCAATCTTTCTTCTACTTATACTCTATCTGAGGTGACTTTTTGTGTCCCTTTGTCTTCATTAATTACATGTTTTGAGTATGAATATGAGTATGAACTATTTCGTTTTCATTACATCTATCTTGGCATTCACGTTTTGGACTCTAAGGGACGCTGTTGGTCAGAAGAAAAATCAGACTGGAGTAGTCAGACTAAAAAAGAAAACCCCTCAGTCCTCTATACTCTTGACGACGAGTGAAGCACTGTGTTTCGAGGTGGGGCTAAGCGGAGGTGTTGGCGGAGGACACAGTCATTTCCAAGAATCCTATCTTAATTTTACAGAAAGAAATTGGGGAATAGGCCTATAGATAAATCGCCTGCCAAAGCTGCGATTGGATGATTCTGTATTTTTGCTTCATTGTCAAGAGGATTTATCCTTTCGAGATTTACGTTGGATTTAAATGCGTTAGGACATGGCGTTAGTACAGCCTAAATGCGTAAAATGGCGTTTATTTTCCAAACCTGCGTTGGAGATGCTGACGGTTTTGATGTTGCTTATTCACAACGTTGATGGTCAAATGCGATATTCCGTTCCAGAGGAGATGAAGAAAGGCTCTCTTATTGGTAACGTAGCACAGGACATGGGCTTGGATCTGAAAAGGCTCCGTTCTGGTCGGGCTCGTATCGTGACCGGAGAAAGCGTTCAATACACCGAGCTGAAGACGGACAAAGGGATTCTAGTCGTGAATGAGAGAATAGACCGAGAACAGCTTTGTGGCGACGTCACTCCGTGTAGCTTCAGCTTCGAAATAATTCTAGAAAATCCAATCGAACTGCATCGAGTCATTGTAGAGATATTGGATGTTAATGACCATGCCCCTACTTTCAAAAGCAGTCACATTAATTTAGAAATTAGTGAATCTGCAGCGATAGGATCACATTTTGACTTAGAAAGCGCAGAAGACCCTGATGTAGGACCTAATAGTTTACAAAATTACATGTTAAGCTCCAATGACAACTTCGTATTGAAACAACATTCTAATGCAGATGGTAACAAATTCACCGAAATGATTTTACAGAAGCCATTAGACAGAGAATTAAATAGCCATCTATCTTTGAAACTGATAGCAGTAGATGGGGGGACTCCACACAAATCAGGTACAGTAAATATAGATATAACGGTTTTAGATGCCAATGACAATGCGCCTGTTTTTAACCAGTCAGTATATCAAGCTACTGTGAGGGAAAATGCACCCATTGGTACATATATTACAACAATTAATGCGTCAGATGCAGACAGTGGATCAAATGGGATAGTGACTTACAGTTTTTCAAACCTACAAGGGAACTTGGCTCACATGTTTGATATTGACAAGACATCTGGAAAAATATCGGTTGCAGGTCAAATAGACTTCGAAAAGGACAAGAAATATGAAATAAGAGTCGGCGCAAAAGATCAAGGTGGCCTAACTGCTGCTAGTAAAGTTATCATTGAGGTAATTGATGTTAATGACAATGCTCCGATCATAAATGTCATGTCATTCTCTAGCCCGATATCAGAAGATGCTCCTCTCGGGACGACTATAGCCGTTATTAATGTAAAGGATGCAGATTCCGACAAAAATGGACGGATAACATGCTCAATAGACTCAAAACACTCATTTAAAATTCAGTCATCTTTAACTAACTACTACAGCTTGCTTTCAGATATGATGTTTGATCGTGAAACAAAAGCAGAATACAATATTACCATAACTGCTACCGATTCGGGTGCTCCTTCCTTATCTAGTGCAACAACTTTATGCCTTAGGATCTCTGACGTAAATGATAATGCACCATTGTTCGACAAACCAAGTTATTCGGCTTATATAGTTGAGAACAACTCCCCTGGAGTGTCAATATTTACTGTGAGTGCGCGAGACACTGATTGGAATCAAAACGCCAGAATATCATACCTCATAGAGGACACGCAAGTCAGTGGTAGCCCAGTCTCTGCGTATGTATCCATAAACTCTGAAACAGGAGTTTTACATGCAGTGCGCACATTCGATTATGAGCAAATCAATCAAGTTAAACTCCTTGTCAAAGCGCAAGATGGAGGCTCCCCTCCACTCAGTAGCAATGTGACTGTCATTATTTTCATTCAAGACCAGAATGACAACGCCCCTCAGGTTCTGTATCCAGTCCAGAGTGGTGGCTCTCTGGTGGCTGAAATGGTGCCTCGTTCAGCAGATGTGGGCTACCTGGTCACTAAAGTGGTGGCTGTTGATGTGGACTCTGGACAGAATGCGTGGCTCTCTTATAAACTACAGAAATCTCCAGACAGGGCGCTGTTTGAAGTGGGATTACAGAATGGAGAAATAAGAACTATACGTCAAGTCACTGATAAAGATGCTGTGAAACAAAGACTGACCGTTATAGTGGAGGACAACGGAGAGCCCTCTCGTTCAGCTACAGTCAGTGTTAACGTGGCGGTGGCTGACAGCTTCCCTGAAGTTCTCTCAGAGTTCACTGACTTTACACACGACAAGGAGTACAATGACAACTTGACGTTTTTCTTAGTCTTGGCTTTGGCTGTAGTTTCCTTTCTCTTCATCACGTGTTTAGTTGTTATTATATCAGTGAAAATATACAGATGGAGACAGTCCCGCCTCTATCATTCCAGTCTCCCAGTGATTCCATATTATCCACCACGTTACTCAGACACTTTGGGTGCAGGGACTCTCCCTCATGTGTACAATTACGAGGTGTGCAGGACGACTGACTCCAGAAAGAGTGACTGTAAGTTCGGCAGAGCTGGTAGTCAGAACATACTGATAATGGACCCCAGTATGACAGGGACGATGCAGAGGATGCAGAATGAAAAGAGCATCCTGGATGAACCAGACTCTCCTCTAGAGGTTCGTCTGTCACTGTGTGTGTGTGTGTGTGTGTGTGTGTGTGTGTGTGTGTGTGTGTGTGTGTGTGTGTGTGTGTGTGTGTGTGTGTGTGTGTGTGTGTGTGTGTGTGTGTGTGTGTGTGTGTGTGTGTGTGTGTGTGTGTGTGTGTGTGTGTGTGTGCGTGCGTGCGTGCGTGCGTGCGTGCGTGCGTCATCTATGATGATGCAATATCACAGGATCTCAGAGACTTTCTCTTTGGCGTGTTTCAGAACCAAGGACAGCGCCATGGCAGGGAAAAGACTACACAGTCAGTCTCTCTCTCTCTCTCTCTCTCTCTCTCTCTCTCTCTCTCTCTCTCTCTCTCTCTCTCTCTCTCTCTCTCTCTCTCTCTCTCTCTCTGCAATGTCTATGGAAGCAAATGCTGTGAATGTTGCAGTATATTGCAGGGCCATACTGTAGGCCTACGTGCAATGATTAGCTAACGTTTTGCTAAAGTTCAAAGCTCTGTCTGTCTGTCTGTCTGTCTGTCTGTCTGTCTGTCTGTCTGTCTGTCTGTCTGTCTGTCTGTCTGTCTGTCTGTCTGTCTGTCTGTCTGTCTGTCTGTCTGTCTGTCTGTCTGTCTGTCTGTCTGTCTGTCTGTCTGTCTGTCTGTCTGTCTGTCTGTCTGTCTGTCTGTCTGTCTGTCTGTCTGTCTGTCTGTCTGTCTGTCTGTCTGTCTGTCTGTCTGTCTGTCTGTCTGTCTGTCTGTCTGTCTCTCTTTCTCTCTTTCTCTCTCTCTCTCTCTTTCTCTCTTTCTCTTTCTCTCTCTCTCTCTCAAATTTGCAGTGCCTACACCGACTGATGAACATATAGCGTACATTGAATGTGTAATTTGTCCTACTGAACTCACTGGGACGCTGTTGGCTAGGATGTTGAGGAGTTAGAGCATTATTTGCAGGCTTCAGCAGTACCTCCCCCGTCATCATCAGATGTAGTATGAGGGGAACTGAGACAAACAGGTCAAGACACGGATTTGGAATAAATAGGATGATACACTGATTTTTGCTATACTACCTCTTTTCATTTCTTCAGTGGTGTGTGGATTAGGAGTTTCTACTAGCTGATCGTACATTCCAATCATTCTTTTACAATATGGTGTTCTCGTGTTGTTTGTCACGAGAACTGCAGGGCAGAACAATGAGACGGCAAGTACTGTTTTTTTGCATCTCGGTATTTCATCTTTGCTCGGTGCTTGGACAGGTCACTTACTCGATTCCTGAAGAAATGGCGAAAGGATCTTTAGTCGGCAACATAGCTCAGGATTTAGGTTTGGATGTAAATAGATTTAAATCAGGAAAGGCTCGCCTACACACTGGAAATAATGCACAATACATCGAACTGAATAAAGAAAGAGGAGTGCTACTCGTCCGGGAAAGAATAGACAGAGAGGCGTTGTGTGGACAGACAACGCCTTGTGCTTTGCATTTTCAGATTATTTTAGAAAATCCCATGGAATTTTATAGAGTGACAATCGAAATTACTGACGTTAATGACAACGCGCCTCTTTTCCAAAAGCACTCAATGAAATTTGACATCAGCGAGTTGGCTGTAATCGGTGCAAGATTTGCACTTGACAGGGCTTTCGATTCAGATATTGGTATAAATGGACTCCAAAGCTATTCACTTAATCCCACGGATAATTTTATTTTAAAGTTGCATGCTGAAGCTGATGGCAGTAAAAGGGTAGATATGGTTTTGCAGAAACATTTAGACAGAGAAAAACAGGAGCAGATATCCTTATTGCTCACTGCAGTAGATGGTGGAGAGCCGATTAGGTCTGGAACTGTGAAAATACATATTACTGTTATAGACGTAAACGACAACTCTCCTGTCTTTACTCAAGCAATATATAAGGCAGCCTTGGCAGAAAATTCTCCGATAGGTACATTATTGACTGCGGTAAAAGCAACAGATATAGACCAAGGATCTAATGGTTTAGTGACGTATTCAATATCAAGTAGCGAAGCTGGTGTAACGGACCATTTTGAAATAGATGAAAATGATGGTAATGTTCGTTTGAAAGGTTCACTTGATTATGAAAAGGCGAAAAATTATAACATTGATATTGAAGCTAAAGATCTAGGAGGTCTATCAGATTTTAGTAAGTTAATTGTAGACATTATTGATGTTAATGATAACAGCCCACTTATAGATCTCATGTCAACGTCACAATCCATTCCAGAGAACTCTCCGCCTCAGACAGTAATAGCAGTCATGAGTGTGCACGATCCCGACTCAGACAATAACGGAGTAGTCAATTGTATTCTGGATAAAAATGCCCCGTTCTTGATAAAATCTACATCAAACGGCTTCTATAGCCTCGTGACAGACAGTGATTTAGACAGAGAAGGAGCCTATCAGTATAATATCAGTGTGACGTGTGCGGACGGGGGGGTGCCCTCGCTCTCCAGCAGCGTCACTCTCACCTTACAGATCTCAGATGTAAATGACAACGCACCTGTCTTTGAGAAGACCTCATATGAGGCCTATATTGTAGAAAACAACACACCAGGTCTCTCTATATTCACGATAAAAGCCAAAGACTCTGACTGGAACCAGAATGCTCGTGTTTCTTACATCCTGGAGGACTCCTCTGTTAATGGAGTGCCTGTCTCCTCATATGTGTCTGTTAGTGCTGATAGTGGAGTCATACATGCAGTGCGTTCTTTTGACTACGAGCAGATCAAGGATTTTCAGTTCCATGTTAAAGCTCAGGATGGAGGCTCTCCTCCACTCAGTAGTAATGTGACTGTGAAAATACTGATCCAGGACCAGAATGACAACGCTCCTCAGGTTCTGTATCCTGTCCAGAGTGGTGGCTCTCTGGGGGCTGAAATGGTGCCTCGTTCAGCAGATGTGGGCTATCTGGTCACTAAAGTGGTGGCCGTTGATGTGGACTCTGGCCAGAATGCCTGGCTTTCTTATAAGTTGCAGAAACTCAAAGACAGGGCGTTGTTTGAAGTGGGGTTACAGAATGGAGAAATAAGAACAATACGTCAAGTCACTGATAAAGATGTTATGAAACAAAGACTGACTGTTATAGTGGAGGACAACGGACAGCCCTCTCGTTCAACTACAGTCAATGTTAACGTGGCGGTGGCTGACAGCTTCCCTGAAGTTCTCTCAGAGTTCACTGACTTTACACACGACAAGGAGTACAATGACAACCTGACGTTTTTCTTAGTCTTGGCTTTGGCTGTAGTTTCCTTTCTCTTCATCTCGTGTTTAGTTGTTATCATATCAGTGAAAATATACAGATGGAGACAGTCCCGCCTCTATCATTCCAGTCTCCCAGTGATTCCATATTATCCACCACGTTACTCAGATACTTTGGGCTCAGGGACTCTCCCTCATGTGTACAATTACGAGGTGTGCAGGACCACTGACTCCAGAAGGAGTGACTGTAAGTTCGGCAGAGCTGGTAGTCAGAACATTCTGATAATGGACCCCAGTATGACAGGGACGATGCAACGATTACAGAGTGAAAAGAGCATCCTGGATGAACCAGACTATCCTCTAGAGGTTCGTCTATTGATAGACTTTTCCATTTCTTAATTCACTTCTTAATTCTTAATCCCCTATCAGCACTGTATGACAATTTAAAGAAAATATAATATTGCGTGTGAACTGGGTATTATTGTAGAGTTAAAGGAGCAGTCAGTGATTTGGGTGATTTGGAAAAAAACCCGGTCCGTCCCATAACAAGATGTGCACATGCACGCACTACAGTGGGGAGACAAGCAACAGGCCAACAGCACGCACACCAAGGCCCGCCCCCGCTCGATCATGATTGGCGGAAGGCGCCTCTCTATCCTGTGTGTGTGTGTGTGTGTGTGTGTGTGTGTGTGTGTGTGTGTGTGTGTGTGTGTGTGTGTGTGTGTGTGTGTGTGTGTGTGTGTGTGTGTGTGTGTGTGTGTGTGTGTGTGTGTGTGTGTGTGTGTGTGTGTGTGTGTGTGTGTGTGCGTGCGTGCGTGTGCGTGTGTTGTCTGTCTCACTTATTGCACACACACATACTGAACATTACTTGACATGTGTATGCATACTAAGTATCCATTTAAAAAAAAATCTAATTGCCAATCTGTCACCATAGTGGGTGAGATGGTAAGTATGCTGGTCACTGTGATTCCCAAAGCCATAATATACTTAACTCCACTCTCACCGACAATTTGTTTTCTGTTTGTTCTCTTCCATGTTTCCCGCCTCTGCTGCTGCTCTTCTGCTCGGTTGTTTCTGTCTCGATGTCTTACCTGTTCCTCCAAATAAGGTAAGAATGAAATTCCTAGTATTGTTTCAGTGCAATGTCGTTGACTACATGAACCCGAGCCCAATCAGCTTCCCATTAATACTTCTCAGGTCTGGTGTTTGTCCTCTCTTTTTGAGTGGTGTAAACCACTCCTACAACTGGCTTTGTTAGTTTACGTGTCTGTTCGTACCAAAAAATGAGCATGGTTGCTATGGTCACCCAGTTCACACGGGTGTGATTTCATTGCGTCAGACATTACGTCAGACCACAGTTGATCAGTCTATATAAGACCTTACACCACTCAGTTCACACGGGTGTGATTTTTTCCTCAGTGTGTGGATTTTGGCCAGGCAGAAATGTATTTGGCCTGTCCTCGCCTTGTTGTATAAGCCACTGCTTACATCTGTTGCCAACATTCGGCTATTCATGCAATGCTTAGCAGCAGTGAACTCAAACTGCATTGTCATGTGTTGGCTCCCCTTAGACCTCACACCTGCAGGTTTGTTTTAGTACCATGGACAGCGCTATAGGTTAGGAAAGCTGTACTGCATCCTGGAGCTCTCTCTGTCTGTCTCTGTCTCTGTCTCTGTCTCTGTCTCTGTC
This sequence comes from Electrona antarctica, assembly GCF_951216825.1. Classification (NCBI taxonomy): domain Eukaryota; kingdom Metazoa; phylum Chordata; class Actinopteri; order Myctophiformes; family Myctophidae; genus Electrona; species Electrona antarctica. Next base: position 26,069,625 of record NC_136806.1, on the reverse strand, counting down.
TCTGTCTCTGTCTCTGTCTCTGTCTCTCTCTCTGTCTCTCTCTCTGTCTCTCTCTCTCTCTCTCTCTCTCTCTCTCTCTCTCTCTCTCTCTCTCTCTCTCTCTCTCTCTCTCTCTCTCTCTCTCTCTCTCTCTCTCTCTCTCTCTCTCTCTCTCTCTCTCTCTCTCTCTCTCTCTCCAGACTGTCGACTAACGTCAAGATGGCGAATTATGGGTTGATTTTAGACTAACCTCAGACCACAGGTTTGTTTCAGGACCATGGACAGCGCTATGTTAGGAAAGCTGCTCTCTCTCTCTCTCTCTCTCTCTCTCTCTGTCCCTCTTGCTCGCTTTTGCACTCTGACGCGATTGTAAAAGAGAGGCGAGGGTTAACTTAATTTGATCCACATCTCTCAGTTAAATACAGATATTTAATTGAATTGTTTGAATAACTTCGTTTTTATCTAAAAGATGATTGGAAAAATAACATTACATTAAACATTTTGCCTTGGTTCCTAAATGCCTGCATTGATGAGAAAGCAGCATATGTGTGTAGTTTAGCACACTGAACTCACTGGGACGCTGTTGGCTACATGTTGATGGGTTGGAGCACATTTGCAGCAATAGCCCACATCACCATCAGACGTAATACAGGGGGAATGAAACACGGTTTCGGAATAAGTAGGGTGAGACTGAGCATTGCTGATATACGTTTTTCATTTGTTCCTTGGTGTGTGGATTAAGAACTCATTTTGTATTTATTTATAATTGCGATGCACAATTTCCAAATACTCTTACTGCTGATTTAATTTCCTTTTGTTGTGTGGCACGAGAACTGGAAGGACAGAACAATGAGACGGCAAGTACTGTTGTTTATCTCGGTCTTTTCTCTCAGCTCGGTGTTTGGGCAGGTCAGCTATTCCATTGCTGAGGAAATGGCGAAAGGTTCCGTGGTTGGAAATATAGCCCACGATTTAGGATTAGATGTGAAAAGATTGAAATCGGGCAACGCTCGCATGTATATGGGCGATAATGCAGAATACATCGAGCTGAATAAACAAAGAGGACTCGTCCTTATCAAGGAGAAAATAGACAGAGAAGCACTCTGCCGTCAGACGACGCCCTGTGCTCTTGAATTTCAGTTAATTTTAGAGAATCCTATGGAATTTTACACTATCACGGCTGAGATAACTGATATTAATGACAATGCTCCAAGTTTTAAAAATACTGAAATTAAGTTTGAAATAAGCGAGCTTGCTCAACATGGAGCTAAATTTGTTCTTGAAAAAGCAATCGATGACGACGTGGGAATCAACGGCCTCCAGGCCTATTCGCTAAGAGAGAACGAAAATTTTGTATTAAACCCTTATCGAATTGGAACTAGTAGGAATGTCGAGATGGTTTTAAAGAAACCTCTTGACCGAGAAAAACAGGAGCATCTGTCTCTGGTGCTGACAGCCATGGATGGAGGCGAGCCGCAGCTCTCTGGAACCATGCAAATTCTCATCACCGTGGTGGACGCAAATGATAACGTGCCCGTGTGTTCTCAAACAGAATACAAAGCTAATGTCAAAGAAGATGCCGCGATAGGCACTGTTTTAACAACGGTGCGTGCGACCGATGCCGATCAGGGTTCAAATGGGCATATACAATATTCTATATCGAATAATGCCGATGGGGTTGTTGATTTGTTTAAAGTAGATGAAGAAAAGGGAGTCATCCAACTGTTAGGGAATATTGATTATGAAAGGGTGAAACATTACGAAATAGACGTTCAAGCTACAGACCCCGGTGGCCACTCTGATGTCTGTAAAGTTATAGTTGAAGTTATTGACACCAATGATAACGCACCTGCTATCAGCATTATGTCCAAATCAACGAGCATATCTGAGGGTGTACAGCCAGGCACAGTGGTGACAATGATGAATGTACAAGATTCAGACTCTGGTGATAATAGAAAAGTCCATTGTGCTTTCACTGACAATATTCCTTTTACTATGAAGTCCGCGTCAAATAATTTCTTCAGTTTAGTGACCGACAGTGATTTGGACCGAGAGAAAGTCTCAGAGTTTAATATCACTGTGACGTGTTCTGATGAGGGAGTGCCGTCACTCTCCAGCAGAGTCACTTTGACTTTACAGATCTCAGATGTGAATGACAACGCTCCTGTCTTTGAGAAAACATCATATGAGGCCTACATTATAGAAAACAACACACCAGGAGTGTCTATATTCACTGTAAGAGCGAGAGACCCTGACTGGAAGCAGAATGCCCGTGTTTCTTACATCCTGGAGGACTCTTCTGTTAACGGAGTGCCTGTCTCCTCATATGTGTCTGTTAGTGCTGATAGTGGAGTCATACATGCAGTGCGTTCTTTTGACTACGAGCAGATCAAGGATTTCCAGTTCCGTGTAAAAGCTCAGGATGGAGGCTCTCCTCCACTCAGTAGTAATGTGACTGTGAAAATACTTATCCAGGACCAGAATGACAACGCTCCTCAGGTTCTGTATCCAGTCCAGAGTGGTGGCTCTCTGGTGGCTGAAATGGTGCCTCGTTCAGCAGATGTGGGCTATCTGGTTACTAAAGTGGTGGCTGTTGATGTGGACTCTGGACAGAATGCCTGGCTCTCCTATAAACTACAGAAAGCCACAGATAGGGCGCTGTTTGAAGTGGGATTACAAAATGGAGAAATAAGAACAATCCGTCAAGTCACTGATAAAGATGTTGTGAAACAAAGACTGACTGTAATAGTCGAGGACAACGGACAGCCCTCTCGTTCAGCTACAGTCAATGTTAACGTGGCGGTGGCCGACAGCTTCCCTGAAGTTCTCTCAGAGTTCACTGACTTTACACACGATAAGGAGTACAATGACAACTTGACGTTTTTCTTAGTGTTGGCTTTGGCTGTAGTTTCCTTTCTCTTCATCACCTGTTTAGTGGTCATTATATCAGTGAAAATATACCGATGGAGACAGTCCCGCCTCTATCATTCCAGTCTCCCAGTGATTCCATATTATCCACCACGTTACTCAGATACTTTGGGCTCAGGGACTCTCCCTCATGTGTACAATTACGAGGTGTGCAGGACGACTGACTCCAGAAAGAGTGACTGTAAGTTCGGCAGAACTGGTAGTCAGAACATACTGATAATGGACCCCAGTTCTACAGGGACAATGCAGCGAATACAGAGTGAAAAGAGCATCCTGGATGAACCAGACTCCCCTATAGAGGTTAGTATGAAAGTATAGCTGTTCTTTTTTTTTCTGTGCAACCTCTTTTTTGAGTGGTGCAACCACTCCAAGGAACAGTGTTAACCTATGTTTGTGTGTGACTATGTTTGTGTGTGACTATGTTTGTGTGTGACTCATGTGTGACTCATGAGTACCAGTTAGGGGCGCTGTTGTGCCAGAAACAGAGAGAGAGAGATAGTGCTGCACTGTTGCCTGATAATGAAAGAGAGAGGGGGGGGGGGGGGGAGTTGCGCCACTCAGTTCACACGGGTGTGATTTTTTTTCCTGCGCTCTCTCTCTCTCTCTCTCTCCCTCTCTCTCTCTCTCTCTCTCTCTCTCTCTCTCTCTCTCTCGCTCTCTCTCTCTCTCTCTCTCTCTCTCTACAATTTTGCGGTGTAAGCACACACTGGTTTATAGATTGCTGATGATTACGTGCATATTGATAATAGGATGTTGGCATTTTTGAGTTGTGCATCCTATGCACAGCTGTGTGTGCATGTCCGTTTGAGCACGGAATGTGTTTGTGGCACGGAATATGTTGCTCTCTCTCTCTCTCTCTCTCTCTCTCTCTCTCTCTCTCTCTCTCTCTCTCTCTCTCTCTCTCTCTCTCCCTCCCTCCCTCCATAAAATTAATGCGCATGTCATGCTGACTGTCCACTGACACACTTGTAATCTTTCTTGACATTTGACTTGACTGTTTACTGTTTAGAGACACCACAGTGTAAGCAAGGTATTACTGGCTATGGAATGTATCCTTTCCTCAACAACCATTTGTGAGACTTATTTGATATTACTTGTATTTACAAGGCACCAAAGACACGAAGATGTGCAATTATGAGAGTATAGCTCTTCCATGTATGTAATTCAAAACACCGAACAGAGAGGGCCGCTGTTGGCCAGTGCGTTGAACCGTCAATGCACTGCATAATAGCATATAGCGCCTTCCCCTCTCCACATTGTGAGAATGAGTCGGAGGAAGGCTTCACAAACGGGATCACAGAGATAGCAAAATACCGAGATTTCGAGCGAATATTTTTTTCCCTTTCTCTCTCTCCAAGGGATGTCGGATGTATTCCTTTTTTCTCAACATTCGTTTGGAATCTCGTAATATCATATAAGAAGAAAATCAGCCAACAGGATTAAACGATTCGTGGTGCAAAAATGTCGGTGGCAACAATGAGACACGTAGGCCTACTGCTGTTTATCTTGGTCCTCTCTGTCAGTTCAGTGCTCGGGCAGGTCAGCTACTCTATTCCTGAGGAAATGGCGAAAGGCTCTTTAGTCGGTAATATAGCACAAGATCTTGGTTTGGATGTGAAAAGACTGAAATCGGGAAAAGCTCGCTTGCATATTGGAAATAACGCAGAATACATCGAACTGAATAAAGACAGAGGAGTCCTCCTCATAAAGGAGAGAATAGACAGAGAAGTGCTCTGCGGACAGACAACGCCTTGCGCCTTACAGTTTCAGATTATTTTAGAAAACCCCATTGAATTTTATCGGGTCACTATTGAAATCACGGATATTAATGACAATGCGCCTCTTTTCCATAAGAACTCAATGCAATTTGATATTAGCGAATCAGCTGGGATTGGTGCAAAATTTGTTCTCGAGAGGGCATTTGATTCGGATATTGGAATTAATGGACTCCAGAGTTATTCACTCAATCCTACCGATAATTTTATTTTACATTTAAACGGAAAAGCTGGTGGCAGTAAAAAGGTAGAAATGGTTTTACAGAAACCTTTAGACAGAGAGAGGCAGGAGCAGATATCATTACTACTAACTGCAGTAGATGGTGGAGAGCCGATTATGTCTGGAACTGTGCAAATACACATTACTGTTTTAGACGTAAACGACAACGCTCCAGTCTTTACCCAAGCAATATATCGGGCAACCTTGGTAGAAAACTCTCCAATAGGTACATTGTTGACCACAGTAAGCGCAACTGATGTAGATCAAGGGTCCAATGGCTTGGTGACATATTCTATATCAAGTAGCGCTGTTGGGACAAATGGTGATTTTGAAATAGATGAAAACAGTGGCGAGGTACGTTTGACAGGCGTGATTGATTATGAAAAGTCAAAGCATTATCAAATTGACATTGAAGCTAAAGATAAAGGCGGTCTTTCAGATTCTACAAAGTTGGTTGTAGAAATTATTGATGTTAATGACAACAGCCCGCTTATAGATCTCATGTCAACGTCACAATCCATTCCAGAGAACTCTCCGCCTCACACAGTAATAGCAGTGATGAGTGTGCACGATCCAGACTCAGACAATAACGGAGTAGTCAGCTGTATGCTAGATGACAATTCCCCGTTTTTGATTAAATCTACGTCCAGTGGTTTCTATAGCCTCGTGACAGATAGTGACTTGGACCGGGAAAAATCCTCTCAGTATAATATCAGTGTAACCTGCTCAGATGAGGGAGCCCCCTCGCTATCCAGCAGTGTCGCTATCACCTTGCAAGTATCCGATGTGAATGACAATGTGCCTGTTTTTGAGAAAACATCATATGAGTCCTATATTATAGAAAACAACACACCAGGACTGTCTATATTCACTGTAAGAGCGAGAGACCCTGACTGGAAGCAGAATGCCCGCGTTTCTTACATCCTGGAGGACTCCTCTGTTAACGGAGTGCCTGTCTCCTCATATGTGTCTGTTAGTGCTGATAGTGGAGTCATACATGCAGTGCGCTCTTTTGACTACGAGCATATCAAGGATTTCCAGTTCCGTGTCAAGGCGCAAGATGGAGGCTCTCCTCCACTCAGTAGTATTGTGACTGTGAAAATACTGATCCAGGACCAGAATGACAATGCACCTCAAGTTCTGTATCCAGTCCAAAGTGGTGGCTCTCTGGTGGCTGAAATGGTGCCTCGTTCAGCAGATGTGGGCTATCTGGTCACTAAAGTGGTGGCTATCGATGTGGACTCTGGACAGAATGCATGGCTCTCCTATAAACTACAGAAAGCCACAGACAGAGCGTTGTTTGAAGTGGGATTACAGAATGGAGAAATTAGAACAATACGTCAAGTCACTGATAAAGATGCTGTGAAACAAAGACTGACTGTTATAGTGGAGGACAACGGACAGCCCTCTCGTTCAGCTACAGTCAATGTTAACGTAGCGGTGGCTGACAGCTTCCCTGAAGTTCTCTCAGAGTTCACTGACTTTACACACGACAAGGAGTACAATGAAAACCTGACGTTTTTCTTAGTCTTGGCTTTGGCTGTAGTTTCCTTTCTCTTCATCACATGTTTAGTGGTCATTATATCTGTGAAAATATACAGATGGAGACAGTCCCGCATCTATCATTCCAGTCTCCCAGTGATCCCATATTATCCACCACGTTACTCTGACACTTTGGGGACAGGGACTCTCCCTCATGTGTACAATTACGAAGTGTGCAGGACCACTGACTCCAGAAAGAGTGACTTTGGCAGAACTGGTAGTCAGAACATACTTTTAATGGACCCCAGTTCTACAGCGACAATGCAGCGGATACAGAGCGAAAAGAGTATCCTGGATGAACCTGACTCTCCAATTGAGGTTTGACATTTTAACAGTGAAATTATTATATTTTTGAGTGGTGTAAACCGCTCCTACGACTGGCTTTGTTAGTTTACGTGTCTGTCTGTCTGTCTGTTCGTACCAAAAAATGAGCATGGTTGCTATGGTCACCCAGTTCACACGGGTGTGATTTCATTACGTCAGACATTACGTCAGACCACAGCTGATCAGTCTATATAAGACCTTACACCACTCAGTTCACACGGGTGTGATTTTTATTATACACCCTGGGCTCTATTTTCGTATGCTAAACCCCTTATCCCTAAACTCCTTTTTGTTTTGTTTTTTACTATTTAGAAAAACTTTTTTGAAAAGCTAAAATAGCCAATCTACATCGACACATTGTGAGCTTGTAGATTGGCTATTTTAACTATTCAAAAATGTTTTTCAATATATTAAAGCAAAGTAGTTTAGGGATAAGGGGTTTAACATGGACGAAAATAGAGCCCCTGTATTTTATAGTTCCCCAATGTCATTTACCAAGAAAGAAGTAATCAAAGTGAAAGTAGTAATCATTATCAACTGCATAGGAAATGGTCTGGATAGTAGGCCTACTATATAATTTCCTAAATAGGAAATTGATATAAATAAAACCACAACAAGAAAATACAATAACAGTCCCGAAAGGCATACTTCCTATTGTATTACAATATATTCAACCAGCTACATGGATTCAATTATATACTCAGTAATTAAGTTAATTCACATTGTCATGTGTCTTGAGTAATTCACATGACCGGGATGGTTTACCAGGCTAGAATGGCTGCAACAAATATTTCCTATAGTATTTGTCCTGTAATTATTTTGGGAATTGTGTGGGATTTTTTAAACATGCAGCGAAGTAGGCTACATATATATTTAGTATAAAACAAAGGGTTACCGTATATAAATTATAATGTTCATTTAATATTCAATATAATCCGTTTTAGGAATTTCTCACTGGTTTACAGCAACATGGCTGTAGGAGTGGAATTGCTTGTTTCAGCACCATGAATAGCGACGTATAAGGCTTGCTTCACGGGTGTAGGGGCTGAAGAACCGTGGCCTAATCCATACATATATTCACACTTTTGTTTAATTCTACCTTCTTTTTAGTTAGTTAGTTAGTTAGTTAGTTAGTTAGAATTGTCTGTTTCTGAACTGTGTTACAGTGTGAAACAGGAAGAGTGCAAAATTGCAAATGATAGGTCTATTTCTCAGCTTGGAAAGTTGAGAATGTGTGTGTGTGTGTGTGTGTGTGTGTGTGTGTGTGTGTGTGTGTGTGTGTGTGTGTGTGTGTGTGTGTGTGTGTGTGTGTGTGTGTGTGTGTGCGTGTGCGTGTGCGTGCGTGCGTGCGCAGTGCGCGCAGTGCATTACTTTAATACAGCACATGTCATGTGTGCAGCCAGAATGTTGCTCATGTCTGCACAGTAGCCTACATACGCGTGAGTGTCGTGGAATGAGTGGATGTTTGCAGCTGCTGGTATTAGTGTTATAGGCATATAGGCTCTGTCATTTTGAAGCTCATTGAAGGTCGTGTGGTATATTGTCTTTCATTGTGCCTGTTCACACCATTTTGCATGCATTTAATACTTTTTATAGACCAACGTTTAGATAATTCTACAAACTGTATATTCATTTTAATGTAGGTCAAATGATTCAGCAGGCTAAGTGCCTTCAGTGAAAGTTTACACCTTTTTATCTGCAGCTTTATCACTTTTGTAGTTCAATATGTTCAACAGAGAGGGACGCTGTTGGCCACTGAGTTTATTTTGCATTACCTCAGAACCTCCTACTCCTCCTAGATGCAGATACAGACTGAATTGTCCTGCTTTCTGAGAACATTATGTGGTGGTTCGTCGTTTGTTCCGGTTTTTCCTGTACATAAAGCCTTATCCAACATTGGAATTTAAACGGATTATTTTTTTTCCATTACTAATATTGCTTATTTGTAAGCAAGTATAACGGATATTTTGCAATCAAAATTTCGGACATAAAAATGAGACGGCAAGTACTGGTGTTAATCTTCTTCGTCCTCTCTCTCAGTTCAGTCCGTGGGCAGGTCAGCTACTCCGTCCCTGAGGAAATGGCGAAAGGGTCTGTAGTTGGTAATATAGCACAGGATTTAGGTCTGAATGTGAAAAGACTGAAATCAGGTAATGCTCGAATTTATACAAGAGACAGTGCGGAATACATCGAGCTGAATAAACAGGCAGGAGTCCTCCTTATCAAAGAGAGAATAGACAGAGAGGCTTTGTGTGGTGAGACGACGCCTTGCGCGTTGCATTTTCAAATGATTCTGGAAAATCCAATGGAATTTTACACGGTTACAATTGAGATTATGGACATCAATGATAACCCTCCGACTTTTGATAAAACTGAAATGAAATACGATATCAGTGAATCGGCTCTTACTGGAGCTCGATTTGTGTTGGAGAAAGCATTAGATAAAGATGTTGGCGTAAATGGTCTTCAGAGTTACACCCTAAAACCGACGGATAATTTTGCACTGAAAACAATTAGTCGTGGAGATGGGACTAAAAATGTTGAAATGGTTTTACAGAAGCCGTTAGACAGAGAGAAGCACGCGCGCATATCACTAA
>NC_136806.1:25970260-26055260 GCF_951216825.1 Electrona antarctica | reverse complement strand
TGTTAGTGCTGATAGTGGAGTCATGCATGCAGTGCGCTCTTTTGACTACGAGCAGATCAAGGATTTCCTGTGCTGTGTCAAAGCACAAGATGGGGGCTCTCCTCCACTCAGTAGTAATGTTACTGTGAAAATACTGATCCAGGATCAGAATGACAACGCTCCTCAGGTTCTGTATCCAGTCCAGAGTGGTGGCTCTCTAGTAGCTGAAATGGTGCCTCGTTCAGCAGATGTGGGCTATCTGGTCACTAAAGTGGTGGCTGTTGATGTGGACTCTGGACAGAATGCCTGGCTCTCCTACAAACTTCAGAAACCCACAGACAGGGTGCTTTTTGAAGTGGGATTACAGAATGGAGAAATTAGAACTATCCGCCAAGTCACTGATAAAGATGTTGTGAAACAAAGACTGACTGTTATAGTGGAGGACAACGGACAGCCCTCTCGTACAGCTACAGTCAATGTCAACGTGGTGGTGGCTGACAGCTTCCCTGAAGTTCTCTCAGAGTTCACTGACTTTACACACGACAAGGAGTACAATGACAACCTGACATTTTTCTTAGTCTTGGCTTTGGCTGTAGTTTCCTTTCTCTTCATCACATGTTTAGTTGTTATTATATCTGTGAAAATATACAGATGGAGACAGTCCCGCCTCTATCATTCCAGTCTCCCAGTGATCCCATATTATCCACCACGTTACTCTGACACTTTGGGGTCAGGGACTCTCCCTCATGTGTACAATTACGAAGTGTGCAGGACCACTGACTCCAGAAAGAGTGACTTTGGCAGAGCTGGTAGTCAGAACATACTGATCATGGACCCCAGTTCTACAGCGACAATGCAGCGAATACAGAGCGAAAAGAGTATCCTGGATGAACCTGACTCTCCAATTGAGGTTTGACATTTTAACAGTGCCATTATTTTTTTATTTGTATTATACACCCTGTAGTTTACAGTTCCCTAATGTCCAAGTATTTACCAATAAAAAGGTAATCAAAGTGAAAGTAGTACTCAACCCCATAGGAAATGGATAGTACTCTATAATTTCCTAATTAGGACATTTATATAAATATAAAACAAGAAAATACAATAACAGTCCCAAAAGGCATACTTTCCTATTCTAGTATAGCCAACCAGCTACATACATTCAATTATTCAATAATAAAGTGAATTCACATTATCATGTGTCTTGAATAGTGATGGGAGATTAATCGGCAAACACAACGGTATCGGCTGATTCTGGTTGTTTTTTTATTAATCTGCATCAGCCCGATTAATCAATCGGTCCGATTGTCTTTACAGATAAACAAGCCTAAAGTACAGCTTGAACAGATCTACAAGCTCACAATTTTAAATATAAGGTATTAAACATAAGCCTGCAGTGCAGATACCCCATGTATTTTTCAGAATGGACAAAATCATTATCATTTTATTTATACAGAATGAGATATTGGTATTGGCCAAAATGTCTCATCAGCACATCCCTAGTCTTGAATAATTCACATGAACGTTTACCAGGCTAGAATGGAGTGCAAACTGTATATCCTTTAACATAAATTGCTATCTAATTCCATATTAGGGTTTCTGGTAAGCACTTACAGCTTTTATTCGGAGTACTTCCTAGTAGTTTTCCTGTACTTGTTGTGCAATTATTTTTGTTGGAATTGTCTTACTTACTTTCCTATGTGTTAACAATGCAGCTATACCTGTATATTTAGTATAAAACAAAGGGTTACCATATATCAATTATAATGTTCATTATTCAATATAATTTGTTTTAGGAATTTCTCACTGCAATTGGTTAAGGAGTTCCCAAACTGTGGTACGTGCACCCTTGTGGTGCGTGAACGCCCTCTAGGCCCTAGAGTCTAGGGGGTGCGTGACATGAAAAGGGTAATGGCGGTTTTATAGTTTTATTTAACACAAACGCCAAACTTTGGTAAAACACTGTTGTAAGGAGATGTATAGAGCAGCTGCGGGAGTATACAGGCAGCTGCATGTCTCTCAGTGCAGTGACATTCTGTGATTTTTACCAGGAGGAGGTAACAGGGGGTGCACGGACAAAAAGGTTTGGGGACCACTGCAAAGCAACATGGATGTAGGAAAGGAACTGCTTGTTTCAGCACCATGGATAGCGCTCATACAAGGCTTGCTTCACGGGTGTAGGGGCTGAAGAACCGTGGCCTAATCCATAAATATATTCACACTTTTGTTTAATTCTGCCCTCTTTTTAGTTAGTTAGTTAGTAGTTAGAATTGTCTGTTTCTGAACTATACAGTGTGAAACAGGAAGAGTGCAAATGAGAGGTATATTACTCAGCTTGGTGTGTGTGTGTGTGTGTGTGTGTGTGTGTGTGTGTGTGTGTGTGTGTGTGTGTGTGTGTGTGTGTGTGTGTGTGTGTGTGTGTGTGTGTGTGTGTGTGTGTGTGTGTGTGTGTGTGTGTGTGCGCGTGCGCGCGCACGTTTTATTTACAGTATTAACACAGCATATGTCATGTGTGCAGCCAGCATATATGTCTGCAAAGTACATAAGCGTGAGTCCTGTGGAATGAGTGGATGGTTTGCAGCTGCTGGTGTTAGTGCATGGTATAGGCATAGGCTCTTGTAATTTTTAAGCTTAAGGTCGTGTGATATATTGTCATTCAATATGCCTATATTCACACCATTTTGCATGCATTTTATATTTTTTAAGATCATTCTACAAACTGTATATTCAGTGTAATGTAGGTCAAATGATTCAGCAGGCTAAGTGCCTCCAGTGAAAGTTTACACCTTTTTATCTGAGCTTCATCACTTTTGTAGTTCAATATGTTCAACAGAGAGGGACGCTGTTGGCCACTGAGTTTATTTTGCATTACCTCAGAACCTCCTACTCCTCCTAGATGCAGATACAGACTGAATTGTCCTGCTTTCTGAGAACATTATGTGGGGATACGTCGTTTGTTCCGGTTTTTCCTGTACATAAAGCCTTATCCAACATTGGAATTTAAACGGATTATTTTTTTCATCATTATTATTGCTTATTGTTAAGCAGTATAACGGATATTTTGCAATCGAAATGTCGGACATAAAAATGAGACGGCAAGTACTGGTGTTTATCTTCGTCCTCTCTCTCAGTTCAGTCCGTGGGCAGGTCAGCTACTCCATCCCTGAGGAAATGGCGAAAGGGTCTGTAGTTGGTAATATAGCACAGGATTTAGGTCTGAATGTGAAAAGACTGAAATCAGGTAGTGCTCGAATTTATACAAGAGACAGTGCAGAATACATCGAGCTGAATAAACAGGCAGGAGTCCTCCTTATCAAAGAGAGAATAGACAGAGAGGCTTTGTGTGGTGTGACGACGCCTTGCGCGTTGCATTTTCAAATGATTCTGGAAAATCCAATGGAATTTTACACGGTTACCATTGAGATTACGGACATCAATGATAACCCTCCGACATTTGATAGAAGTGAAATGAAATACGAAATCAGTGAATCGGCTCTTACTGGAGCTCGATTCGTGTTGGAAAAAGCATTAGATAAAGATGTTGGCGTTAATGGTCTTCAGAGCTACACCCTAAAACCGACAGATAATTTTGCTCTGAAAACAATTAGTCGTGGAGATGGGACTAAAAATGTTGAAATGGTTTTACAGAAGCCGTTAGACAGAGAAAGGCATGCGCGCATATCCCTAACATTAACCGCGATAGATGGAGGTGATCCACAGCTCACAGGAACAATGGACATTCTAATCACGGTACTTGACGCCAATGACAACGCACCTGTTTGTTCTAAACCAGAATACAAGGCGAGTGTAATAGAAAATGCTTCAGTTGGTACTGTAATAACTACAATAAGTGCCACAGACCTAGATGAGGGTGATAATGGGAAGGTGACATACACGATTCCAAAATCAGGGTCAACTAGCCTTTTCCAAATTGATATCGAAACGGGTGTATTGAAATTAAATGGCGTTATGGATTATGAGAAAATGAAACATTATGAACTAGACGTTCAAGTCACAGATAAATGGGGCCTATCAGATGCGTGTAAAGTTATTATAGAAGTGCTTGATGTTAATGATAACAAACCGTCTATCGATATCATGTCTAAATCACACAGCATATCTGAGGATGTCAAACCAGGAACTGTTGTAACAATGATGAATGTCCACGATCTAGATTCTAATGAAAATGGCAAAGTCCACTGTGTTTTAGATGAAAGCATTCCATTTTCTATGAAATCAACCACAAACAGCTTCTTTACAGTAGTGACAGACAGTGATTTGGACAGAGAATTAACGTCTGAATATAATATCAGTGTGACGTGTTCAGACGAGGGAGTGCCCTCACTTTCCAGCAGCGTCACTATTACGTTACAAATTGCAGATGTGAATGACAATGCTCCTGTCTTTCAGAAGGCCTCATATGAGGCCTACATTGTAGAAAACAACACACCAGGTCTCTCTATATTCACGGTAAAAGCTAGAGACACTGACTGGAACCAGAATGCTCGTGTTTCTTATATACTGGATGACTCCTCCGTTAATGGAGTGCCTGTGTCCTCATATGTGTCTGTTAGTGCTGATAGTGGAGTCATACATTCAGTGCGTTCTTTTGACTACGAGCAGATCAAGGATTTCCAGTTCCGTGTCAAAGCTCAGGATGGAGGCTCTCCTCCACTCAGTAGTAATGTGACAGTGAAAATACTGATCCAGGACCAGAATGACAACGCTCCTCAGGTTCTGTATCCAGTCCAGAGTGGTGGTTCTCTTGTGGCTGAAATGGTGCCTCGTTCAGCAGATGTGGGCTATCTGGTTACTAAAGTGGTGGCTGTTGATGTGGACTCTGGACAGAATGCCTGGCTCTCCTATAAACTACAGAAAGCCACAGACAGGGCGCTGTTTGAAGTGGGATTACAGAATGGAGAAATAAGAACAATCCGTCAAGTCACTGATAAAGATGTTGTGAAACAAAGGCTGGCTGTTATAGTGGAGGACAACGGACAGCCCTCTCGTTCAGCTACAGTCAATGTTAACGTGGCGGTGGCTGACAGCTTCCCTGAAGTTCTCTCGGAGTTCACTGACTTTACTCACGACAAGGAGTACAATGACAACCTGACGTTTTTCTTAGTTTTGGCTTTGGCTGTAGTTTCCTTTCTCTTCATCACGTGTTTACTGGTTATTATATCAGTTAAAATATACAGATGGAGACAGTCCCGCCTCTATCATTCCAGTCTCCCAGTGATTCCATATTATCCACCACGTTATTCAGATACTTTGGGGACAGGGACTCTACCTCATGTGTACAATTATGAGGTGTGCAGGACGACTGACTCCAGAAAGAGTGACTGTAAGTTCGGCAGAGCTGGTAGTCAGAACATATTGATCATGGACCCCAGTTTTACAGGGACGATGCAGAGGATACAGAGTGAAATGAGCATCCTGGATGAACCAGACTCTCCAATTGAGGTTAGATCTATATTTTAACAATGCAATTATTAATGTTATACATTTATTGTAACTATATAAATTGTACAGTTCCATTTTATAATTAATTAGATAATTGTATGACTTTGAGTGTGTTGGTTGCAGTGTACAGCGAGTGAATGCTCGTTTCAGCACCATGGATAGAGGCTTCTTTAATGGCTGTCCGTTGGGGAGCTGGGGATGTAGTGGTGCACCAAGATTTGCACACACACACACACACGCACGCATGCGCGCACACACACACACACGCACACGCACACGCACACATACACGCACACACACACGCACACGCACACGCACACACACACACAACTTCGTTATGTAGGCATATATACATCATTATCATCATGATATATACATTTTTGGCTGCTATGTGAAATCATGTGCAGGTACAGTTGTATTGACAGGGCCCACCCTGTTTCTTCAGGAACAGTATTTTGTAGTTTATTTTCTGCTGCTGTTGTTACCTTCATCGTTTGTTGTTGTTGTTGTTGTTGTTGTTGTTGTTGTTGTGGTGGTGGTGGTGTGGGTGGTGGTGGTGGCAGCGGTGTGAGTTTTTGTGTGTATTGACTCCATATGGACGGGTGCTAAATTGAACATACCTGTTGTGTATAGGCTACTGTGTTATGGATGGGTTTAACAGTTTTAATACTGGAACATAATATGCTATATCCATTTTATGTCCATTTTATGACCTCATACAACAATATATAAAAAAAGTTTGCATATTTATTGTCTTTCCTGCCGCTTATGTTCATGCAGGACACTGCACGATAGCATTAGGTTTTACCACCATGCACATCCCATATCTGGAGGCACAACGTCTCTCTCTCTCTCTCTCTCTCTCTCTCTCTCTCTCTCTCTCTCTCTCTCTCTCTCTCTCTCTCTCTCTCTCTCTCTCTCTCTCTCTCTCTCTCTCTCTCTCTCCAACTTTGCTGTGTAAGCACACACTGGTTTATACATGGTGGCATTTTCGAGGGGCGCTAGCTACTCCTATGCACATGGCTTTGTGCACAGAATGGGTCGCTGATTATGTGTGATGATAAGAGCGCCCCTTACTTCACACGAGTGTGATTTTTTTCTATTCAATTTCATTATCCTCATTTTTTATTATAGTTAATTACTTGTTCAACATTAAGAATGCGAGTGGGCCTAATTCATTTTCAGAGGTTTAACAAAAAGTGAACATGCGGTTTTTAGTTTTTCCTCCATTTATTTATAACAGCATTTTCTTCCTCATCCAACTTCCTCGGGCTTCTGTAGTTCAATCCATTGAACTCTTAGGGCCGCTGTTGGCTAGTGTGTCGCACATCGTGTAGCATTTCATCAGTACCTCCCCCGTTATCTCAGTATAGAGAAAGAAAGAGAGACGCAACCAACCTTTTGGATTACACATCAGAACACATAAACGCGGATATTGAAGAGCTGTGATTATCTTTTGCGTTTATTATTGAAGGACTAATTTCCATTGGCAGCATATTATAATTCTGACGAAGTGGGAGCATTATCGCTGAAGATTTCAAGAGCAAAGTGGAATATAACTTGGTTCTTAAAGCAGATAGATGTCGAATGGAACAATGAGACGGCAAGTAGGCCTACTGTTGTTTATCACGGTCCTCTCTCTCAGTCCAGTGCTTGGGCAGGTCAGCTACTCTATTTCCGAGGAAATGGTGAAAGGTTATTTAGTCGGTAATATAGCACAGGATTTAGGTTTAAGTGTGAAAAGACTCAAGTCAGGGAAAGCTCGTATTTATACTGGAGACAGCGCAGAATACATCGAGCTGAACAGAGAGAGGGGAGTTCTTCTCGTCAAAGAAAGAATAGACAGAGAGCTGCTTTGCGGACAGACAACGCCTTGTGCTTTACACTTTCAGATCATTTTAGAAAACCCGATGGAATTTTATAGTATTACAGTCGAAGTTACTGATGTTAATGACAACGCCCCAGTTTTTAAGAGTAAGGAAATTAAATTCAAGATAAGCGAGTCAGCAATGACAGGAGCCGTATTTTTGCTAGAACGGGCAATAGATCTCGATGTCGGTGTAAATGGCCTCCAAAGCTATTTGTTAAAGCCAACAGACCACTTCGTTTTGAAATTGCAAAGCCAATCGGACGGAAATAAAATGGTAGAAATGGTCTTACAGAAACATTTAGATCGCGAAATAGAGGATAATTTGTCTCTTGTACTGACTGCAATAGATGGCGGTGAGCCGCGGCTCTCTGGAACGGTGCAAATTCATATTAACGTGCTTGATGCCAATGACAATAATCCGGTTTTTGCGCAGAAAACCTATACGTCCGTTGTGAAAGAAACTGCACCCATAGGAACTGTGATAAATACTGTTAGTGCATCTGATTCTGATGAAGGATCTAATGCCAAAATAAATTATAGCATTTCGAATTCACTTGATGATATATCTGAATTGTTTGTGATAAATGAAAAAAGTGGTGAGGTTACTTTAATTGGGGCAACTGACTATGAAAAAACACGTCACTATGAAATACATGTGCAGGCCAGTGATGATGGAGGACTAACTGACTCCTGTAAAATAGTTGTTGAAATTGTTGATTCAAATGACAACACACCTGTCATAAATGTGATGTCAAAGTCAGCTGTCATAGCTGAGGACATTAAGATTGGGACAGTTGTGACAATGTTAAATGTCCAAGATCCAGACTCAGGTGAAAATGGTAAAGTTACTTGTTATATTAATGATGACATTCCATTTAGAATGGCTTCAACTACAAATAATTTCTTCAGTTTAGTGACAGACAGTGATTTGGACAGAGAGAGAGAATCTGAGTATAACATCAGTGTGACATGTACTGATAAGGGTGTACCCTCACTCTCCAGCACAGTCACGCTCAACTTATTGATCTCAGATGTAAATGACAATGCACCTGTCTTTGAAAAGACTACATATGAGGCCTTTTTGGTAGAAAACAACACACCAGGACTATCTATATTGACAGTAAAAGCCAGAGATCCTGACTGGAACCAGAATGCTCGTGTTTCTTATATACTAGAGGACTCCTCTGTTAATGGAGTGCCAATCTCCTCATATGTGTCTGTTAGTGCTGATAGTGGAGTCATGCATGCAGTGCGCTCTTTTGACTACGAGCAGATCAAGGATTTCCTGTGCTGTGTCAAAGCACAAGATGGGGGCTCTCCTCCACTCAGTAGTAATGTTACTGTGAAAATACTGATCCAGGATCAGAATGACAATGCTCCTCAGGTTCTGTATCCAGTCCAGAGTGGTAGCTCTCTGGTGGCTGAAATGGTGCCTCGTTCAGCAGATGTGGGATATCTGGTCACTAAAGTGGTGGCCGTTGATGTGGACTCTGGACAGAATGCCTGGCTCTCCTACAAACTTCAGAAACCCACAGACAGGGTGCTTTTTGAAGTGGGATTACAGAATGGAGAAATTAGAACTATCCGCCAAGTCACTGATAAAGATGTTGTGAAACAAAGACTGACTGTTATAGTGGAGGACAACGGACAGCCCTCTCGTTCAGCTACAGTCAATGTTAACGTGGCGGTGGCTGACAGCTTCCCTGAAGTTCTCTCTGAGTTCACTGACTTTACACACGACAAGGAGTACAATGACAACCTGACATTTTTCTTAGTCTTGGCTTTGGCTGTAGTTTCCTTTCTCTTCATCACATGTTTAGTGGTTATTATATCAGTGAAAATATACAGATGGAGACAGTCCCGCCTCTATCATTCCAGTCTCCCAGTGATCCCATATTATCCACCACGTTACTCTGACACTTTGGGGACAGGGACTCTCCCTCATGTGTACAATTACGAAGTGTGCAGGACCACTGACTCCAGAAAGAGTGACTTTTGCAGAGCTGGTAGTCAGAACATACTGATCATGGACCCCAGTTCTACAGCGACAATGCAGCGAATACAGAGCGAAAAGAGTATCCTGGATGAACCCGACTCTCCAATTGAGGTTTGACATTTTAACAGTGCCATTATTTTTTATACAGAATGAGATATTGATATTGGCCAAAATGTCTCATCAGCACATCCCTAGTCTTGAATAATTCACATGGACGTTTACCAGGCTAGAATGGAGTGCAAACTGTATATCCTTTAAAATAAATTGCTATCTAATTCCATATTAGGGTTTCTGGTACGTACTTTTATTCAGAGTACTTCCTAGTAGTTTTCTTGTACTTGTTGTGCAATTATTTTTGTTGGAATTGTCTTACTTACTTTCCTATGTGTTAACAATGCAGCTATACCTGTATATTTAGTATAAAACAAAGGGTTACCATATATCAATTATAATGTTCATTATTCAATATAATTTGTTTTAGGAATTTCTCACTGCAATTGGTTAAGGGGTTCCCAAACTGTGGTACGTGCACCCCTTGTGGTGCGTGAACGCCCTCTAGGCGCTAGAGTCTAGGGGGTGCGTGACATGAAAAGGGTTATTTAACACAAACGCCAAACTTTGGTAAAACACTGTTGTAAGGAGATGTATAGAGCAGCTGCGGGAGTATACAGGCAGCTGCATGTCTCTCAGTGCAGTGACATTCTGTGATTTGTGCCATAATCATTAAAAAATATATTATTTTCTGTCAAATACAACGATACTGAGCGTTGGGGATGCATCAGCTAGGTCAGGATGTAACAGGGGGTGCACGGACAAAAAAGTTTGGGGACCACTGCAAAGCAACATGGATGTAGGAAAGGAACTGCTTGTTTCAGCACCATGGATAGCGCTCATACAAGGCTTGCTTCACGGGTGTAGGGTACTAGGGGCTGAAGAACCGTCCATAATAATCCATAAATATATTCACACTTTTGTTTAATTCTGCCCTCTTTTTAGTTAGTTAGTTAGTTAGTAGTTAGAATTGTCTGTTTCTGAACTATACGGTGTGAAACAGGAAGAGTGCAAATGAGAGGTCTATTACTCATCTTGGTGTGTGTGTGTGTGTGTGTGTGTGTGTGTGTGTGTGTGTGTGTGTGTGTGTGTGTGTGTGTGTGTGTGTGTGTGTGTGTGTGTGTGTGTGTGTGTGTGTGTGTGTGTGTGTGTGTGTGTGTGTGTGTGTGTGTGTGTGTGTGTGTGTGTGTGTGTGTGTGTGTGCGCGCGTGCGCGCGCGCGTTTTATTTACAGTATTAACACAGCATATGTCGTGTGTGCAGCCAGCGTATATGTCTGCCAAGTACATAAGCGTGAGTCCTGTGGAATGAGTGGATGGTTTGCAGCTGCTGGTGTTAGTGCATGGTATAGGCATAGGCTCTTGTAATTTTTAAGCTTAAGGTCGTGTGATATATTGTCATTCAATATGCCTATATTCACACCATTTTGCATGCATTTCATATTTTTTAAGATCATTCTAAAAACTGTATATTCAGTGTAATGTAGGTAAAATGATTCAGCAGGCTAAGTGCCTCCATTGAAAGTTTACACCTTTTTATCTGAGCTTCACTTTTGTAGTTCAATATGTTCAACAGAGAGGGACGCTGTTGGCCACTGAGTTTATTTTGCATTACCTCAGAACCTCCTACTCCTCCTAGATGCAGATACAGACTGAATTGTCCTGCTTTCTGAGAACATTATGTGGGGATACGTCGTTTGTTCCGGTTTTTCCTGTACATAAAGCCTTATCCAACATTGGAATTTAAACGGATTATTTTTTCATCATTATTATTGTTTATTGTTAAGCAGTATAACGGATATTTTGCAATCGAAATGTCGGACATAAAAATGAGACGGCAAGTACTGGTGTTTATCTTCGTCCTCTCTCTCAGTTCAGTCCGTGGGCAGGTCAGCTACTCCGTCCCTGAGGAAATGGCGAAAGGGTCTGTAGTTGGTAATATAGCGCAGGATTTAGGTCTGAATGTGAAAAGACTGAAATCAGGTAATGCTCGAATTTATACAAGAGACAGTGCAGAATACATCGAGCTGAATAAACAGGCAGGAGTCCTCCTTATCAAAGAGAGAATAGACAGAGAGGCTTTGTGTGGTGTGACGACGCCTTGCGCGTTGCATTTTCAAATGATTCTGGAAAATCCAATGGAATTTTACACGGTTACCATTGAGATTACGGACATAAATGATAACCCTCCGACATTTGATAGAAGTGAAATGAAATACGAGATCAGTGAATTGGCTCTTACTGGAGCTCGATTTGTGTTGGAGAAAGCATTAGATAAAGATGTTGGCATTAATGGGCTTCAGAGATACACCCTGAAACCGACAGATCATTTTGCTCTGAAAACAATTAGTCGTGGAGATGGGACTAAAAATGTTGAAATGGTCTTACAGAAGCCCTTAGACAGAGAGAAGCTTGCGCGCATATCACTAACATTAACCGCAATAGATGGAGGTGATCCTCAGCTCACAGGAACAATGGACATTCTAATCACGGTTCTTGACGCCAATGACAACGCGCCTGTTTGTTCTAAGCCAGAATACAAGGCGAGCATAATAGAAAATGCTTCCGTTGGTACTGTAATAAGTATGGTAAGTGCCACAGACCTAGACGAGGGTGATAATGGGAAGGTGACATACACTATTCCAAAATCAGGGTCAGCTAGTATTTTCCAAATTGATATTGATACGGGCATATTGACATTACTTGGCGTTATAGATTATGAAAAAATAAGACATTATGAACTAGACGTTCAAATCACAGATAAAGGGGGCCTCTCAGATGCGTGCAAAGTTATTATAGAGGTGATTGATGTAAATGATAACAAACCGTCTATCGATATCATGTCTAAGTCACACAGCATATCTGAGGATGTCAATCCAGGAACTGTTGTAACAATGATGAATGTCCACGATCTAGATTCTAATGAAAATGGCAAAGTCCACTGTGTGTTAGATGAAAGCATTCCCTTTTCTATGAAATCAACAACAAACAGCTTCTTTACAGTAGTGACAGACAGTGATTTGGACAGAGAATTAACGTCTGAATATAATATCAGTGTGACGTGTTCAGACGAGGGAGTGCCCTCGCTTTCCAGCAGCGTCACTATCACCTTACAAATTGCAGATGTAAATGACAATCCCCCTGTCTTTGAGAAGGCCTCATATGAGGCCTACATTGTAGAAAACAACACACCAGGACACTCTATATTCACAGTAAAAGCTAGAGATCCTGACTGGAACCAGAATGCTCGTGTTTCTTACATACTGGAGGACTCTTCGGTTAACGGCGTGCCCGTCTCCTCATATGTGTCTGTTAGTGCTGATAGTGGAGTCATGCATGCAGTGCGTTCTTTTGACTACGAGCAGATAAAGGATTTCAATTTCCTTGTAAAAGCTCAGGATGGAGGCTCTCCTCCACTCAGTAGTAACGTGACTGTGAAAATACGGATCCAGGACCAGAATGACAACGCTCCTCAGGTTCTGTATCCAGTCCAGAGTGGTAGCTCTCTAGTGGCTGAAATGGTGCCTCGTTCTGCAGATGTGGGCTATCTGGTCAGTAAAGTGGTGGCTGTCGATGTGGACTCTGGACAGAATGCCTGGCTCTCCTATAAACTGCAGAAAGCTACAGACAGGGCGCTGTTTGAAGTGGGATTACAAAATGGAGAAATAAGAACTATCCGTCAAGTCACTGATAAAGATGCTGTGAAACAAAGACTGACTGTTATAATAGAGGACAACGGACAGCCCTCTCGTTCAGCTACAGTCAATGTTAACGTGGCGGTGGCTGACAGCTTCCCTGAAGTTCTCTCAGAGTTCACTGACTTCACACATGACAAGGAGTACAATGACAACCTCACGTTTTTCTTAGTGTTAGCTTTGGCTGTAGTTTCCTTTCTCTTCATCACATGTTTAGTTGTAATTATATCAGTGAAGATATACAGATGGAGACAGTCCCGCCTCTATCATTCCAGTCTCCCTGTGATTCCATATTATCCACCTCGTTACTCAGACACATTGGGGTCAGGGACTCTCCCTCATGTGTACAATTATGAGGTGTGCAGGACGACTGATTCCAGAAAGAGTGACTGTAAGTTCGGCAGAACTGGTAGTCAGAACATACTGATCATGGACCCCAGTTATACAGGGACGATGCAGCGAATACAGACTGAAAAAAACATCTTGGATGAACCAGACTCTCCTCTAGAGGTGAGTACATAGAAAGTATAAAGAGAAAGTTTTGTCTCCCTTTTTCCCTGCATGGTGCTGACGTGAAGTGTGTGTGTGTGTGTGTGTGTGTGTGTGTGTGTGTGTGTGTGTGTGTGTGTGTGTGTGTGTGTGTGTGTGTGTGTGTGTGTGTGTGTGTGTGTGTGTGTGTGTGTGTGTGTGTGTGTGTGTGTGTGTGTGTGTGTGTGTGTGTGTGTGTATCACAGATCTGTCAGCTTTATTTCAGAACCATGGACAGCGTATAAGAGACTAATCTCGATTGCCTGCACAAGTCCCTCTTTGTCATTTTAAATGGTGCTATACAAATATAATTCATTATAATATTTTATATTATAATTACTGACGTGCTTTTACTGATGGTGTTGCTTGTTGGACAGCAGGATTCAATTTTTTTTTTAAGCAATTGGCTTAACACAACTACGCCAACCTTTTGCCATTTTTTATCTTTTTTTTAAATGAAGGGTTAGGGGAAAGTATAGCACACAGTCATTCATAGCAATTGGAATGGATTCATTTAAGTGACATTTTCATAATTACAGGAGAGCTTTTAATTGATAATAATTGTTTTAAAATCAACAATAAAAAAGTGTGTGTGTGTGTGTGTGTGTGTGTGTGTGTGTGTGTGTGTGTGTGTGTGTGTGTGTGTGTGTGTGTGTGTGTGTGTGTGTGTGTGTGTGTGTGTGTGTGTGTGTGTGTGTGTGTGTGTGTGTGTGCGCGCGCGCGCGGTATACACGCGCGGTATACTGCGCGCGCGCGGTATACACGCGCGGTATACACGTGCTATAGTTAAGCAAACTCGGCACAGTATTCCAATGTGTCTTTAGGTAAAGAATACAATGGTATCGAATGGTGAAAAATAATATCCTGTATGTGCAATTCGATCCACTGAACAGACAGGGACGCTGTTGGCCATTGAGTATACGTTTTGAAATATGTGTAGCAGTGCCTCCTCCATGATTATGTATTAAAGGGGAAAGAAAGAGAGAACTCTGGTTGCGGAGAACACCAGTCGAAGAGACGTCGTACTGACATTGCTTTGTTCCATGCTTATGGATTATATACAGTGATAGGTGCATTGGATATTCAAAAGCTGAACTGAAACGGATTGTATATTGTTCCCTGAAGACAATTATCGCGCATATTGTATACCAAAAATGTCGGCGATAATAACATTGACACGGCAAGTACTGTTATTTATCTCGTTCCTCTCTCTCGGTTCTGTGCTCGGGCAGGTCAGTTACTCGGTTCCAGAGGAAATGGCGAAAGGCTCTTTAGTTGGGAATATAGCTCAGGATTTAGGTTTAGATGTGAATAGACTGAAATCAGGTAAAGCTCGCATTTATTCCAGAGACAGTGCAGAATACATGGAGCTGAATAAAGAAAGGGGTGTTCTTCTCATTAAAGACAGGATAGACAGAGAATCGCTGTGTGGACAGACGACGCCTTGTGCTTTACATGTTCAGATTATTCTAGAAAGTCCGATGGAATTTTATAGTATCACTGTCCAGGTCGTAGATGTGAACGATAACCCCCCCACTTTTGAAAAAAGTGAGATGAAATTCAAAATTAGCGAGTCGGCGGCCACAGGGGCAAAATTTGTTCTGGCAAGGGCGGTGGATCACGATGTTGGTGTCAATGATCTTCAAAGCTACGTGTTAAAACCAACTGATAATTTTGCCCTGAAATTACAGGATAAGGGAGATGGTAATACAATCGTGGAAATGGTATTACAGAAGCCTCTAGACAGAGAAAAACAAGAGCTAATATCTCTCGTGTTAACAGCCGTAGATGGGGGAGAGCCACAGATGTCTGGGACAATGCAGATTCTGATTGCAGTGTTAGATGTAAATGACAATGCCCCGGTTTTTACTCAGCCCAAATACGAAACTACTGTGTCCGAGAATGCCGCGAAAGGAACAATTGTTGCCACAGTCAAAGCGACAGATGCAGACGAAGGAGCAAACAGCAAAATAACCTATTCAATCACGAATTCTCTAGATGATATAAGGCATATATTTGAGGTGAACGAAGAAAGTGGTGACGTTAAATTAATTGGAGATATTGACTTTGAGAAGGCAAGAATGTTTCAGATACATTTACTTGCAAGTGATGATGGGGGACTTACTGATTCCTGTAAATTAATTGTCGACGTAGAAGATGTTAATGACAACAAACCCGATATTAGCATAATGTCAAAGACAAGTGTCATATCGGAGGCTGCCAAACCCCACACTGTTGTGACAATGATAAACGTTGAAGACAAAGATTCTGGTCAAAATGGCAAAGTCGCATGTTTTATAAATGAAGAAATACCTTTCATTATCAGAACGTCAACAAATAATTTCTTCAGTTTAGTGACAGATAGTGATTTGGACAGAGAGAGAGCGTCTGAGTATAATATCAGTATGACGTGTTCTGATGAGGGAGTGCCCTCACTCTCAAGCAGCGTCACTTTCAGTTTACAGATCTCAGATGTGAATGACAACGCACCTGTCTTTGACAAATCATCATATGAGGCCTATATTGTAGAAAATAACACACCGGGATTCTCTATATTCACTGTAAAAGCCAGAGACTCTGATTGGAACCAGAATGCCCGTGTTTCTTATATACTGGAGGACTCTTCTATTAATGGAGTACCAGTTTCCTCATATGTGTCTGTTAGTGCTGATATTGGAGTCATACATGCAGTGCGCTCTTTCGACTATGAGCAGATCAAGGATTTCCAGTTCTGTGTCAAAGCTCAGGATGGAGGCTCTCCTCCACTCAATAGTAATGTGACTGTGAAAATACTTATCCAGGACCAGAATGACAACGCTCCTCAGGTTCTGTATCCTGTCCAGAGTGGTGGTTCTCTGGTGGCTGAAATGGTGCCTCGTTCAGCAGATGTGGGCTATCTGGTCACTAAAGTGGTGGCTGTTGATGTGGACTCTGGACAGAATGCCTGGCTCTCTTATAAACTACAGAAACCCACAGACAGGGACAGGGTGCTGTTTGAAGTGGGATTACAGAATGGAGAAATAAGAACAATACGCCAAGTCACTGATAAAGATGCTATGAAACAAAGACTGACTGTTATAGTGGAGGACAACGGACAGCCCTCTCGTTCAGCTACAGTCAATGTCAACGTGGTGGTGGCTGACAGCTTCCCTGAAGTTCTCTCAGAGTTCACTGACTTTACACACGACAAGGAGTACAATGACAATCTGACGTTTTTCTTAGTCTTGGCTTTGGCTGTAGTTTCTTTTCTCTTCATCACATGTTTAGTTGTTATTATATCTGTGAAAATATACAGATGGAGACAGTCCCGCCTCTATCATTCGAGTCTCCCAGTGATCCCATATTATCCACCACGTTACTCTGACACTTTGGGGACAGGGACTCTCCCTCATGTGTACAATTACGAAGTGTGCAGGACCACTGACTCCAGAAAGAGTGACTTTGGCAGAGCTGGTAGTCAGAACATTCTGATCATGGACCCCAGTTCTACAGGGACGATGCAGCAAATACACAGTGAAAAGAGCATCCTGGATGAACCAGACTCTCCTCTAGAGGTTAGAACGTTTTAAATATAATAATAATGATGTATTTTTGATAATAATAATAGTATTATTATTATTATTATTAATGCTCTATGTTCTATAAATCATTAAGTTTATTTATGAGGGGCACTAGCCCTTCCTATGCCCAGCTTTGTGTGTGTGTGTGTACCACGGAATGTGATTATTTGATTGGATGAGCCCCTCACTTTACACGAGTGTGATTTGTAAATATCATTCTGAATTAGAACCTCAGAGCAGGCTGTTGAGAGACTGCAGTTAAGGAATTCCTTGTTTCAGCACCATGGACAGAGACATATGGTGATATGTTATGTTGTGAGTAGTACTGAGTTGCTTTTGCAAGTGTGTGTTGGCTGTTCACCGCTTCTCTCTCTCTCTCTCTCTCTCTCTCTCTCTCTCTCTCTCTCTCTCTCTCTCTCTCTCTCTCTCTCTCTCTCTCTCTCTCTCTCTCTCTCTCTCTCCCCAAGTCAGATTTTATAAAAGAGTGCCACCAAGAGACCAGGAGCCTCATTACACTTGTACATGACATTATTGTGACATTATTAAGACCTGGGACGCATCTGTTTCGCTTTAACTTTTAACCACTTTAACCATTATTTTAAACTTTCGCTATTGAAAAATAGCATACAAGCTCACGTGCTTGTAGATCTGCTATTTTTTTTAAATCGTGCAAATGTGTGCAAATGAAGTGAATATAATATTATTATTATTATTTTAAGTGAACATTTTAATACATTTTGTAGAATGATTGTAGAATTATTTGTAGTCGATACTTGTTTGCAGTATACTGCAATGAACAGACAGGGCCGCTGTTGGCCAGTCTGTTTTAGATTAGATTTACAGAGAAACCTCCCCCACTATCTCAGTTATAGAGAAATGGGAAGAGGTGCCAAATCACCGCTAGTATTACAGTGAACGTCTAACGAAGAAACAACAGCAACTTGTCTACTTTGATTTCTGAATTTGGACCTTGGATTGTTACTTTTTCGTTCTTCAGTCGATATCTGATGGGATATTATTACTGAGGCGTTTTTTTTGCACATGTCAGATCATATGGTGGAGAAATGTGCGACAGAACAATGAGACGGCAAGTACTGTTGTTTGTGTGGATGCTTTATCTCAGTCCTATCCTCGGTCAGGTCAGCTACTCCATTCCGGAAGAGATGGCTAAAGGTTCTTTAGTGGGGAATATAGCACATGATTTGGGTTTGGATGTGAAAAGATTGAAGGCAGGCAAAGCTCGTATTTTCACTCGAGACAGTGCAGAATACGTCGAGTTGAATAAAGAAAGGGGGCTCCTGCTTATCAAAGAGAGAATAGACAGAGAGGCGCTCTGCGGACAGACGACGCCTTGTGCTTTACATTTTCAGATTATTCTAGAAAACCCAATGGAATTCTACAGCGTAAATATTGAAATAACAGATATAAATGATAATCCACCATCTTTTGAAAAGAACGATATGACATTCAAAATAAGTGAATCGGCTGTGTCTGGAGTCAAATTTGTTTTAGATAGAGCTGTCGATCTTGACGTAGGAATTAATGGACTTCAGAGCTATATACTGAAACCATCAGAACATTTTAAACTGAAATTGCATGATCGCGACGATGGAGTGAAAAATGTCGAAATGGTTTTGCAAAAAACACTTGATAGGGAGAAGGAAGAGCTTGTGTCCCTCGTCTTGACAGCCGTCGACGGGGGAGACCCGCAAATGTCTGGAACAATGCAGATTTTAATCAATGTGCTAGATGCCAACGATAATGCCCCAATTTTCACCCAACCGATATATAGAGCCACTGTGGTAGAGAATTCTCCTAAAGGCACAATTATAACAACAGTCAGTGCATCAGATGCAGACCATGGGACTAATGGAAAAATAGAATATTCAATTTCAAACACTTTAGATTACTATGCACGTGGATTATTTAAGGTCAATGGAGAAAATGGCGAAGTTGAATTGATAGGAAATATTGACTATGAAAAGACACGGAATTTCGAGATTAGTTTACTTGCAAGTGACGAAGGCGGACTTACAGAATCGTGTAAAGTAAAAGTTGACGTTGTAGATGAAAATGACAACAAGCCTATCATTCATATAATGTCCAGATCAAA
The DNA here is from genome assembly GCF_951216825.1 of Electrona antarctica. Taxonomy (NCBI): domain Eukaryota; kingdom Metazoa; phylum Chordata; class Actinopteri; order Myctophiformes; family Myctophidae; genus Electrona; species Electrona antarctica. The sequence continues at coordinate 26,036,007 of NC_136806.1, read as the reverse complement.
TATAATTTCCGAAGATGCGAAAATCAATACAGTCGTCACAATGATCAATACTGAAGATGCAGACACTGGTGAAAATGGCAAGGTTCAGTGCAATATAAATGATAACATTCCGTTCACGATGAGGTCTACATCCAATAACTTTTATAGCCTCGTAACAGACAGTGATCTGGACAGAGAGGGAGCCAGTGAATATAACATCAGTGTGACATGTTCTGATGAGGGAGTGCCTTCGCTCTCCAGCAGCGTCACTCTCACCTTACAGATCTCAGATGTGAATGACAACGCTCCTGTCTTTGAAAAGACATCATATGAGGCCTATATTGTAGAAAACAACACACCAGGCCTCTCTGTATTCACAGTAAAAGCTACTGACGCCGACTGGAACCAGAATGCCCGTATTTCTTACATACTGGAGGACTCAGCTGTTAATGGAATGCCTATTTCTTCTTTTGTATCTGTTAGTGCTGATAGTGGAGTCATACATGCAGTGCGCTCTTTTGACTACGAGCAGATCAAAGACTTCCACTTCTGTGTCAAAGCTCAGGATGGAGGCTCGCCTCCACTCAGTAGTAATGTGACAGTAAACATACTGATCCAGGATCAGAATGACAACGCCCCTCAGGTTCTGTATCCAGTCCAGGGTGGTGTTTCTCTGGTAGCTGAAATGGTGCCTCGTTCAGCAGATGTGGGCTATCTGGTCACTAAGGTGGTGGCTGTTGATGTGGACTCTGGACAGAACGCCTGGCTCTCTTATAAATTACAAAAAGCCACAGAAAGGGCACTGTTTGAAGTGGGATTACAGAATGGAGAAATAAGAACCATCCGTCAAGTCACTGATAAAGATGTTGTGAAACAAAGACTGACTGTTGTAGTGGAGGACAACGGACAGCCCTCTCGTTCAGCTACAGTCAATGTTAACGTGGTGGTGGCTGACAGCTTCCCCGAAGTTCTCTCAGAGTTCACTGACTTTACACAAGACAAGGAGTATAATGACAACCTGACCTTTTACTTAGTTTTGGCCTTGGCTGTAGTTTCCTTTCTATTCATCACGTGTTTAGTGGTTATTATATCAGTGAAAATATACAGATGGAAACAGTCCCGCCTCTATCATTCCAGTCTCCCAGTGATTCCATATTATCCACCACGTTACTCAGACACTTTGGGGACAGGGACTCTCCCTCATGTGTACAATTATGAGGTGTGCAGGACGACTGACTCCAGAAGGAGTGACTGTAAATTTGGCAGGGATGGTAGTCAGAACATACTGATCATGGACCCCAGTTCTACAGCGACGATGCAGCGGATACAGAGTGAAAAGAGCATCCTGGATGAACCAGACTCTCCACTACAGGTTGGCATAATGTAAAAGAACATTGTGTATGTTGCATAATTGAATGTCAATATGCCTAATCCATTGCCATCAATTAATTTGAATGCAGTGATTTTCAGCACCATAGACAGAGATTCTATAGTATAGTGAGAAGCAAAATATTGTTTGCAGTTTTGTGATGTTTTATGTTTGTAATGAGATAGCATATTCATCCCTTATAACTTTGTAATAACACATTTTAGTTCTGCTTGTTGCCTAATATAACAAGTGTTCTTCTCAAGGTGCTGCCAGACTTACTAAAGAGCCGCGCATGTTCTCGGCTGTGCGCAGCTTCTTTTTCCGGGTTTTTACTTTTTAGACAGCTGGTGGATGGAAAAGAAGCTCCAGTCCGTCAGTCGTCCGCGGAGGTGGAGCTTAATTTCCATCCACCAGCTGTCTAAAAACTTGGAAAAATAAGCTGCGCACAGCTTCTTCTGTCCGCGGCTGTCGGCCGTTTTGCGCTTAGGTGTGGAAACACTGTCACACTTGGCAAAAATGAATGTGATTGCGGTGAGTGGTTCAGTCTCTCAACAGCCTGCTCTTCTGTAGTTTTGTATATTGAACTCAGAGGGCCGCTGTTGGCTAGCGTGTTGCAAAAGTGCTGTGCAGTACATCCCACTTCTAGTGTTATGTTTCATAGAAAGAACAGGCAGACCGCAGAGTCTGCTGAATTGAAACGTTGGGAGGGCGAGATGCCATGATAAACGATTTTGTTCGTTTTGGATTATTGTTACTGCTTGGTTACTTTGATTTATGTTTACGAAATCTCATGGGATATTGACCTCTTGGATTATACATTTTCTTGAATTGATCAGGACATCATATCGGCTATAACAATGAGACGGCAAGTACTGTTTATCTCGGTCCTCTTTGTCAGTTCAGTTGTCGGGCAGGTCAGCTACTCCATTCCCGAGGAAATGGTGAAAGGTTCTTTAGTTGGTAACATAGCACATGATTTAGGTTTAGATGTAAAAAGACTAAAATCGGGCAAAGCTCGTATATATACAGGGGACAGTGCGGAATATATCGAGCTGAATAAAGAAAGGGGTGTCCTCCTTATCAAAGAGGCGATAGACAGAGAGTCTCTATGTGGTGAGACGACGCCTTGTGCGCTGCATTTCCAAATAATTATGGAAAGCCCAATGGAAATGTTTCGTGTAACAATAGAAATCACAGACATAAACGACAATGCCCCCGGTTTCACAAACAATGAAATGCGTTTTGAAATTAGCGAGTCAGCAGTCATCGGTTCTAAATTTGTATTAGAGGAAGCAATTGATCTCGACATTGGTTTGAATGGTCTGCAAAGCTATTCGCTGAAACCCACCGATAGTTTTGCATTGAAACTAGAAGATCAGGCCGACGGAAGCAAAAAGGTAGAGATGGTTTTACAGAAGCCACTTGATAGAGAAAAACAAGAGCACATATCCCTGTTGTTAGCTGCTATAGATGGAGGAGAGCCGCAGATGTCAGGCACATTGCAGATATACGTCACCGTGTTAGATGTGAATGACAATGCCCCGACTTTCACCAAACCCGTGTACAAAGCCAAAATAATAGAAAATTCGGCAAAAGGAACTAGTGTAACACAGGTTAATGCATCTGACGAGGACAAAGGCACAAACGGAGAGGTTTCCTATGTCATTACCAAAAGCAAGCGTCGTTTTTCTGAACTGTTTCAGATTGACAGGAAAAGTGGCGAGATCACCCTAGTCGGTGAAATTGATTACGAAAAGACAAAACATTTTCAAATAGATATTGAAGCTGTAGACAATGGAGGGCTATCCGATTCCAGCAAGGTAATAGTTGACATAATTGATATGAATGATAATAAACCCACAATAAATATAGTTTCTAAAGCTGACTTAATATTAGAGGATTCCCCGCCAAACACTGTAATATCAATGTTAAGTGTTAATGACCCAGACTCTGAGAACAATGGACACGTGGGGTGCCATATCAATGACAACATTCCGTTTAAAATAGAATCGTCATCGAATGGATTTTATAGTTTAGTTACAGAGACAGCTTTAGACAGGGAAATGGCTTCCCAATATAATATCAGTGTGACGTGCTCAGATGACGGAGTGCCCTCACTCTCCAACATCATCACACTCACCTTACAGATCTCAGATGTTAATGACAACCCTCCTGTCTTTGAGAAGACCTCATACGAGGCCTACATTTTAGAAAACAACACACCAGGACTGTCTATATTCACAGTGAAAGCCAGAGACGCTGACTGGAAGCAGAATGCCCGTATTTCTTATATACTGGAGGACTCCTTGGTTAATGGAGTGCCCGTCTCCTCATATGTGTCTGTTAGTGCTGATAGTGGAGTCATACATGCAGCTTATTCTTTTGACTACGAGCAAATCAAAGATTTTCAGTTCTGTGTTAAAGCGCAAGATGGAGGCTCTCCTCCACTCAGTAGTAATGTGACTGTGAAAATACTGATCCAGGATCAGAATGACAACGCTCCTCAGGTTCTGTATCCAGTCCAGAGTGGTGGCTCTCTGGTGGCTGAAATGGTGCCTCGTTCAGCAGATGTGGGATATCTGGTCACTAAAGTGGTGGCTGTTGATGTGGACTCTGGACAGAATGCCTGGCTCTCCTATAAACTTCAGAAAGCCGCAGATAGGGCGCTGTTTGAAGTGGGATTACAGAATGGAGAAATAAGAACCATCCGTCAAGTCACTGATAAAGATGTTGTGAAACAAAGAATAACTGTGGTAGTGGAGGACAACGGACAGCCCTCTCGTTCAGCTATAGTCAATGTTAACGTGGCGGTGGCTGACAGCTTCCCTGAAGTTCTCTCAGAGTTCACTGACTTTACACACGAAAAGGAGTACAATGACAACCTGACATTTTTCTTAGTGTTGGCTTTGGCTGTAGTATCATTTTTGTTCATCACGTGTTTAGTGGTCATTATATCAGTGAAAATATACAGATGGAGAGAGTCCCGCCTCTATCATTCCAGTCTCCCAGTCATTCCATATTATCCACCACGTTACTCAGACACTTTGGGCTCAGGGACTCTCCCTCATGTGTACAATTACGAGGTGTGCAGGACTACTGACTCAAGGAAGAGTGACTGTAAGTTCGGCAGAGCTGGTAGTCAGAACATACTGATCATGGACCCCAGTATGACAGGGACGATGCAACGGATACAAGGTGAAAGGAACATCCTGGATGAACCAGACTCTCCAATTGAGGTTAGAATGTTTTAAAAATGCAATCTTTGATTTATACCAGTTTATTTAACATGTTTGGTTAAATCAGTTCAGTGGCACAGAATAATTTAAGGAATAAAATGTGTTTCCGCTGGGTAAGATGGCACTGCTTGTTTCAGCACCATGGACAGAGCTGTGTGCAAGGCTATAGTTTGTATGTGTGTGTGTGTGTGTGTGTGTGTGTGTGTGTGTGTGTGTGTGTGTGTGTGTGTGTGTGTGTGTGTGTGTGTGTGTGTGTGTGTGTGTGTGTGTGTGTGTGTGTGTGTGTGTGTGTGTGTGTGTGCGCGCGCGCTTGCCACGGAATGTGATGATTTGATTGGCTGAGCATGCGGAATGTGTTGATGTATGATGATAAGAGCGCCCCTCACTTCACACGAGTGTGATTTTTGTTTCGTGCCTGAATATGCAATACAAGGGGAAGCTGCAGTGAATGTGTATTTCTTTAATTTTCAATTTAATTACAAGTGTTAATGTTCCATGAAAAGTGCTACACAAGACAACACAGAATCGCATATTGCATGCAAGCTTTGGTGCAAGCCATATATGATTTCATTATTCCACTGCTTCGTGTAGTTCTATGTATTGAGCAGTGAGGGCCGCTATTGACCAGTGTGTATGAGATTTCGAACAGATTTACAACAGTGCCTCCCTCCAACATCTCGATATAATGCAAGGGGAATGAAAAAAGAGTGGACGCAGAATCCGTGTGACAGAGCAAACGGAGACAATAGCGAGTGATGAGTAATCTTCCAACGCTGTGGAATAATACCTTTGCTTAAAACATATTTCATTTGGGGATCATTCTTTTGGTCTTCTTGTGGATTACAAATTTCTTAAAATGGCGCAGGAGAAAATATCAGACAGAACAACGAGATGGCAAGTACTGTTAATTGTCTCGGTTCTTATTCTTGATTCAGTGCTCGGGCAGGTCAGCTACTCCATTCCTGAGGAATTGGAAAAGGGGTCTTTAGTTGGCAACATCGCTCAGGATTTAGGCATAGATGTTAAAAGGCTCAAATCTGGCAAAGCTCGTATTCATTCGGCAGACAGTGGAGAATATATCGAGCTGAATAAAGACAGGGGAGTCCTCCTCGTCAAAGAAAGAATAGACAGAGAGACGTTGTGCGGCGAAACAACGCCTTGTGCGTTACATTTTCACATTATTTTGGAAAATCCAATAGAAATGTTCCGTATAACAGTAGAAATCACGGACATAAATGACAATTCTCCCAACTTTGCATCAAACGAGAAGCGTTTCGAAATCAGTGAATCCGCTGTCATTGGTTCAAAATTTGTCTTAGAAAAAGCAACCGACCCAGATATCGGTTTGAATGGTCTTCAAAGCTATTCACTTAAACCGACAGAAAACTTCATATTGAAATTAGAGAACCAGGCAGATGGAAGTAAAAAGATTGAAATGATATTACAGAAATCTCTAGACCGAGAAAGCCAGGAGCAGATATCATTGTTATTGACTGCTCTGGATGGAGGGGAGCCGCAGATGTCGGGGACAATGCAGATATATGTAACTGTTTTAGATGCAAATGATAATGCTCCAGTTTTCTCAAAACCTGTCTATAAGGCAGTGATAACAGAGAATTCACCCAAGGGAACAAGTGTAGCAACTGTTAGTGCATCAGACAGAGACAAAGGCTCAAACGGAGAAATATCTTATATAATTACCAAAAGTAAACGTTTATCCGAACTATTTCAAATTGATAGGAAAAGTGGGGAGGTTATCTTGGTTGGTGCCGTAGATTTTGAAAAAGCAAAGCATTATCAGGTGGATATAGAAGCTATTGATAATGGAGGGCTGTCTGATTCTGGTAAGATCGTTGTGGATGTGATTGACATAAATGATAACAGTCCAAATGTAAATGTACTCTCCAAATCTGATAACATACATGAAGACTCCCCTCCAAATACCGTAATTGCTATGTTAAGTGTAAATGACCCAGACTCGGGGCAAAATGGTCAAGTGACGTGTAGTATGAATGAAAACATTCCGTTTAAAATAGAGTCGACGTTAAATGGAATTTATAGTTTAGTCACAGAGACGGCTTTGGACAGGGAGATTGCTTCGCAATATAATATCAGTGTGACGTGTTCTGATGAAGGAGTGCCCTCGCTCTCCAGCAGTGTCACGCTCACTTTACATATATCTGACGTGAATGACAACGCGCCTGTCTTTGAGAAGACCTCATATGAAGCCTACATTGTAGAAAACAACACACCAGGAGTCTCTATATTCACAGTGAAAGCCAGAGACACTGACTGGAACCAGAATGCCCGTGTCTTTTACATAATGGAGGACTCCTCTGTTAACGGAGTGCCAGTCTCCTCATATGTGTCTGTTAGTGCTGATAGTGGAGTCATACATGCAGTGCGTTCTTTCGATTACGAGCAGATCAAGGATTTCCAGTTCCGTGTTAAAGCTCAGGATGGAGGCTCTCCTCCACTCAGTAGTAATGTGACTGTGCAAATACTGATCCAGGACCAGAATGACAACGCTCCTCAGGTTCTGTATCCAGTCCAGAGTGGTGGCTCTCTGGTGGCTGAAATGGTGCCTCGTTCAGCAGATGTGGGCTATCTGGTCACTAAAGTGGTGGCTGTTGATGTGGACTCTGGACAGAATGCCTGGCTCTCCTATAAACTACAGAAAGCCACAGACAGGGCGCTGTTTGAAGTGGGATTACAGAATGGAGAAATAAGAACAATCCGTCAAGTCACTGATAAAGATGTTGTGAAACAAAGACTGACTGTTATAGTGGAGGACAACGGACAGCCCTCTCGTTCAGCTACAGTCAATTTTAACGTGGCGGTGGCTGACAGCTTCCCTGAAGTTCTCTCTGAGTTCACTGACTTTACACATGACAAGGAGTACAATGACAACCTGACATTTTACTTAGTCTTGGCGTTGGCGGTAGTTTCTTTTTTGTTTATCATGTGTCTAGTTGTTATTATATCAGTGAAAATATACAGATGGAGACAGTCCCGCCTCTATCGTTCCAGTCTCCCAGTGATTCCATATTATCCACCACGTTATTCAGACACGTTGGGAACAGGGACTCTCCCTCATGTGTACAATTACGAGGTGTGCAGGACGACTGACTCCAGAAAGAGTGACTGTAAGTTTGACAGAACTGGTAGTCAGAACATACTGATAATTGACCCCAGTTCAGGGACCATGCAACGGATACAGAGTGAAAAAAGCATCCTGGATGAACCAGACTCTCCATTAGAGGTGAGTGCCTATATTGTTGAATCTCACGTTATGGACACTTTCATTTTCGCTATTATTCTCAAACTAATTGAGATACATATATTACAAGGCGTATAACTTGAAGTTATAGCTTTTGCGTGTACAACTGTGCAGCTTTTAGCCATGATGCCTATATGAATTGTGTTAGATGTGATATATTATGATGATGAAAAAAACGTGCGTGCATGTAGCCTATAATAATTATGCCTAGCCTCGTGTAACATTTTAACCGTTTCATATAGCAATGAAATGTGCAATTACATGTGCATATTCCAGCACCATGGACAGCGCAAAAGCATGCTCTAGTGCTCTGTAGTTCAAGTTGTAGAACAGACAGGGCCGCTGTTGGTCAATGGGTTTCTGTCTTGTGTATTAGGCTATAATTTGCATTGGTGCCTCCCCTTAACTCGGCCTATTGAAGAGAGATATAGAGCTATATACAAAGACAGTAGTCTTGGTGAAACAGAACGCTACACGCAAGGGACACTAAAGGGACTTAATTTGCTCTGGAATTCCGGATTATGATTGCAATTCATCAGGCGGATAAGGGAATATTATTGTTTCTAGAAGGAAATTTGCCTCTTGCACAGCAGCGCAGATAGCCACACGGAACAATGGAACGGCAAGTAGGCCTGCTGCAGTTGATCTTTATGCTTTCTCTCAGTTCAGTGCTCGGACAGGTCAGTTACTCTATTCCTGAGGAAATGGCAACCGGCTCTCTAGTCGGCAATATAGCACAGGATTTAGGTTTGGATGTGAAAAGATTAAAGTCGGGGAAAGCCCGTATCTATACAGGAGACAGCGCAGAATACGTCGAGCTAAATAAAGACAGAGGAGTCCTCCTGATAAAGGAGAGAATAGACAGAGAGGCTTTGTGCGGTGAGACGACGCCCTGCGCATTACATTTCCAAATGATTCTGGAAAATCCAATGGAATTTTACACCGTTACTATTGAAATTACCGACATAAATGATAACCCTCCAACATTCGAGAGGGGGGAAATACAATACGAAATCAGCGAATCAACCATTATTGGAGCACGATTTGTCATAGAGAGAGCAGTGGACGATGATGTTGGTATCAACAGTATTCATACTTATAACCTCAAGCCCACAGATAATTTTTCTCTGAAAATCCCTGGCCGAGGAGAAGGCAGTAAAAACATAGAAATAGTGTTAACTAAATCCTTAGACAGAGAAAAACAAGAACATATTTCACTGATTTTAATCGCTGTAGATGGCGGGGAGCCTCAGCTGTCTGGGACAATGCAGATTCTCGTTACTGTATTAGACGCGAATGACAATGCGCCTATCTGTGCACAACCGCTGTATAAGGCGAATGTGATGGAGAACGCACCGATAGGAACGGTTTTGACTACAGTAAGTGCATCTGATGCTGACCAAGGCGCGAATGGGAGAGTAACATACTCCATTTCAAAGTCAGGAGTAGCTAGTGTTTTTGATATTAACACAGCAAATGGCGTCGTGACGTTACAGGGAAGCGTCGACTATGAGAAAAAAAGAAATTATGAAATCAACGTTAAAGCTAGTGACCAGGGAGGCCTCTCGGAAGCCTGCAAAATGGTTATAGAAGTGCTTGATGCAAACGACAACAAGCCTTCCATTAACATTATGTCCAGTTCAAACACTATATCTGAGGACGTGAAACCAGGAACGGTTGTTACTATGATGAATATCCAAGATCCAGATTCAAATGAAAATGGCAAAGTGCAATGCGGTTTAAATGAAGATATTCCTTTTACTATAAAGGCGTCGTCAAATAATTTCTTCACCGTATTGACGGATAGTGATTTAGACCGAGAGAGAGCAGCGGTTTATAATATCAGTGTCACGTGTTCTGATGGGGGAGTTCCCTCGTTGTCCACGACTGTAACTCTCGCCTTGCAGATCTCAGACGTGAATGACAATGCACCTGTATTCGAAAAGACCTCATATGAGGCCTACATTATAGAAAACAACACACCAGGCGTCTCTATATTTACAGTAAAAGCAATAGACGCTGACTGGAACCAGAATGCCCGTGTCTCTTACATCCTGGAGGACTCCTCTGCTAACGGAGTGCCAGTCTCCTCATATGTGTCTGTTAGTGCTGATAGTGGAGTCATACATGCAGTGCGCTCTTTTGACTATGAGCAGATCAAGGATTTCTATTTTTGTGTCAAAGCTCAGGATGGAGGCTCTCCTCCACTCAGTAGTAATGTGACTGTGAAAATACTGATCCAGGACCAGAATGACAACGCTCCTCAGGTTCTGTATCCAGTCCAGACTGGTGTCTCTCTAATGGCCGAAATTATGCCACGTTCAGCAGACGTGGGCTATCTGGTCACTAAAGTGGTGGCTGTTGATGTGGACTCTGGACAGAATGCTTGGCTCTCATATAAATTGCAGAGAACCACAGACAGGGCGCTGTTTGAAGTGGGATTACAAAATGGAGAAATAAGAACCATCCGTCAAGTCACTGATAAAGATGTTGTGAAACAAAGGCTGACTGTTATAGTGGAGGACAACGGACAGCCCTCTCGTTCAGCTACAGTCAATGTTAACGTGGCGGTGGCTGACAGCTTCCCCGAAATTCTGTCAGAATTCACTGACTTTACACACGACAAGGAGTACAATGACAACCTGACATTTTTCTTAGTGTTGGCTTTAGCTGTAGTTTCCTTTCTCTTCATCACGTGTTTAGTGGTTATTATATCAGTGAAAATATACAGATGGAGACAGTCCCGCCTCTATCATTCCAGTCTCCCAGTGATTCCATATTATCCACCACGTTACTCAGACACTTTGGGCTCAGGGACTCTCCCTCATGTGTACAATTATGAGGTGTGCAGGACGACTGACTCCAGAAAGAGTGACTGTAAATTCGGCCTAGCTGGTAGTCAGAACATTCTGATCATGGACCCCAGCTCTACAGGGACGATGCAGAGAATACAGCATGAAAAGAGCATCCTAGATGAACCAGACTCTCCTCTAGAGGTTAGAATAATTAATCTTCTATCTTATAACCAAGTGCATAGCTTTGCTCAACTTTCAGCACCATGGATAGCTTGTCCATGCCTTTTCCTTCCTCTTTCTTTCCACCTACCGTGTGATTCGTGTATATGATTTTTTTAAATGCCGTACGGAAACCGGATTGTCTATATTTCTAAATATATATGCCCTTTCAGTCATGCATGAACCTGCATGGGCGGACCAGACTTTCCTCTGATTTGAGAAGAAATCTGTCTGTTTGTGTGTGTGTGTGTGTGTGTGTGTGTGTGTGTGTGTGTGTGTGTGTGTGTGTGTGTGTGTGTGTGTGTGTGTGTGTGTGTGTGTGTGTGTGTGTGTGTGTGTGTGTGTGTGTGTGTGTGTGTGTGTGTGCGTGCGTGCGTGCGTGCGTGCGTGCGTGAATTAAACCTGGTCGTTTGTGCCACACTTGCGGGTTTACTTGAGGCTGGATGAATTGATAACATGCCAAATGTGTTTCACCATTATTATTGTTGTCATCTTTTTTGTAACTAGCGTAACAAGTAATTAATCATATGTAGCAATAGGCCATACCATTTGCACTGCAGACTTTGCTACAAACGAAACGAATAACTGTCTTATTCCACTGCTTTGTGCAGTTCAGTGCCTTGAGCAGAGAGGGCCGCTATTGACCAGTGTGTGGCGGGTTTATATCATGTTTACAGCAGTACCTCCCTCTATCATCTCGATATAATGCAAGGGTAGAGAAGAAATAATCTGAACGCAGAAATCGCGTGTAATCCTGAACAGAGAGCCCAAGGATATTTTGTTATTTCCCAGCACATGGAATATTAAGCAAACTACATTAGGATTATTCAATTCTTGTTCTTTTGGGATTACAATTCTGGTCAAATGGCGCAGGAGCCTATATCGGACAGAACAATGAGACGGCAAGTAGGCCTACAGCTATTTATTTCGGTTCTCGCTCTCCATTCAGTGTTTGGGCAGGTCAGCTACTCAATTCCCGAGGAAATGGCGAAAGGATCTTTAGTTGGTAAAATAGCTCAGGATTTGGGGATAGATTCTAAAAGGCTTAAATCTGGTAAGGCTCGGATTCATTCGGGAGACAGTGTAGAATACATCGAGCTGAATAAAGACAGAGGAGTCCTCCTGATCAAAGAGAGAATAGACCGAGAGAAGCTGTGTGGCGAAACAACGCCTTGTGCTTTACATTTTCAGATCATTCTCGAAAATCCAATGGAATTATTTCGTGTAACGGTCGAAATCACAGACATAAACGACAACCCTCCCAGTTTTGCATCAATTGAGAAGCATTTTGAAATTAGCGAGTCGGCAGTCGTTGGTTCTAAATTTGTATTAGACAAGGCTATAGATCCGGACATTGGTTTAAATGGCCTCCAACACTACTCCCTTAAACCAACAGATAACTTTATATTAAAATTAGAAAATCAAGCACACGGGAATACAAAAGTTGAAATGATTTTACAGAAGCCACTCGATCGAGAAAAACAAGAACAGATATCACTCTTGTTAACTGCTCTAGACGGAGGAGAGCCGCAGATGTCAGGGACAATGCAGATATACGTCACTGTGTTAGATGCAAATGACAATGCTCCAGTTTTCACAAAACCTATATATAAGGTCTCGATAGAGGAGAACTCACCCAGGGGGGTGAGCATAATAACGGTTAGTGCGTCTGATAGAGACAAGGGATCCTACGGAGAAATATCATATGTCATTTCTACTAACAAGCATCGTTTATCCGACGTTTTTAAAATTGACAAGACAAATGGCCATGTTATTTTGGTCGGTAGCATTGATTATGAAAAGGTGAAACGCTATGAAGTAGATATAGAAGCTATTGATAATGGAGGACTATCTGATTCTAGTAAGATCATTGTTGATGTCATTGACATGAATGATAACAATCCTCATTTGAACATTCTCTCAAAATCAGAAAGCATACAAGAGGACTCCCCTCCAAACACTGTAATATCTATGTTAAGTGTAAGTGACCCGGACTCTGATCAAAACGGACAAGTAACATGCAGTATAAACGAAAATATACCGTTTAAAATAGAGTCAACATTAAGTGGATTTTATAGTTTAGTCACAGAGACAGCTTTGGACAGGGAGGCGACATCCCAATATAACATTAGTGTGACGTGTTCTGATGAGGGAGTGCCCTCGCTTTCCAGCAGTGTCACAGTCATCTTGCTGATTTCAGACGTAAATGATAATGCTCCTGTCTTTGAGAAGACAAAATATGAGTCATATGTTGATGAAAACAACACACCCGGCCTCTCTATATTCACAGTAAAAGCCAGAGACGCAGACTGGAACCAGAATGCTCGTGTTTCTTACATACTGGAGGACTCCTCTGTTAACGGCGTGCCCGTCTCCTCATATGTGTCTGTTAGTGCTGATAGTGGAGTCATACATTCCGTGCGTTCTTTTGACTACGAGCAGATCAAGGATTTCCAGTTCCATGTTAAAGCACAGGATGGAGGCTCTCCTCCACTCAGTACTAATGTGACAGTGAAAATACTGATCCAGGACCAGAATGACAACGCTCCTCAGGTTCTGTACCCAGTCCAGAGTGGTGGCTCTCTGGTGGCTGAAATGGTGCCTCGTTCAGCAGATGTGGGCTATCTGGTCACTAAAGTGGTGGCTGTTGATGTGGACTCTGGACAGAATGCCTGGCTCTCCTATAAACTGCATAGATCCACAGACAGGGCGCTGTTTGAAGTGGGATTACAGAATGGAGAAATAAGAACAATCCGTCAAGTCACTGATAAAGATGTTGTGAAACAAAGACTGACTGTTATAGTGGAGGACAACGGACAGCCCTCTCGTTCAGCTACAGTCAATGTTAACGTGGCGGTGGCTGACAGCTTCCCCGAAATTCTGTCAGAATTCACTGACTTTACACACGACAAGGAGTACAACGACAACCTGACGTTTTTCTTAGTGTTGGCTTTGGCTGTAGTTTCATTTCTCTTCATCACGTGTTTAGTTGTTATTATATCAGTGAAAATATACAGGTGGAGACAGTCCCGCCTCTATCATTCCAGTCTCCCAGTGATTCCATATTATCCACCACGTTACTCAGACACTTTGGGGTCAGGGACTCTCCCTCATGTGTACAATTACGAGGTGTGCAGGACGAATGACTCCAGAAAGAGTGACTGTAAGTTTGGCAGAGCTGGTAGTCAGAACATATTGATCATGGACCCCAGTTCTACAGCGACGATGCAGCGGATACAGAATGAAAAGAGCATCCTGGATGAACCAGACTCTCCACTAGAGGTTAGAATGTTACAATATGCATTTTAACTTTTTTGTCATATGGGCGTGCACAACCCAACCCCTGAGGTTATTCATTTTTGAATGAACATATCACAAACACATGTCTTTTTTCTTGTTTTCCCCTTTTTGAGTGGTGTAAACCACTACTACGACTGGCTTTGTTAGTTTACGTGTCTGTCTGTCTGTTCGTACCAAAGAAATTGCATGGTGCATTGTGATTGGCCGGAATGAGACATTACGTCAGTGACCACAGCTGATCAGGCTATATAAGACCTTGCACCACTCAGTTCACACGGGTGTGATTTTTAGTTTACGTGTCTGTCTGTCTGTCTGTCTGTCTGTCTGTCTGTCTGTCTGTCTGTTCGTACCAAAAAATGAGCACGGTTGCTATGGTCACCCAGTTCACACGGGTGTGATTTCATTACGTCAGACATTACGTCAGAGTCAGACCACAGCTGATCAGTCTATATAAGACCTTACACCACTCAGTTCACACGGGTGTGATTTTTCTTTCTTTTTCTTGGATTTTCTTTTTTTTTATTGATTGGAAATGTAGTTTCAGCACCATGGACAGCTACACCATACAGCAAGACGCAGTGCCAGTAACTGCGGCTTGCAGCTTTGCTTTTCCCTTTGTGAGAATGTTGTGCTAAACACAACCACTATATCTCTTACCACATTGTAAGTTATTTAATTTGTATAGTAGCGCAATCTTTGGCTTAATGACAAAACGGAATTTGCATTCATATCAAGTTAATTATCCCTGTGGTTTTCGTGGTATGGTGCATGCTAGGCCTGTTGATACACTTAAGTGTATATCCTTTCCCTTCATGGTGTTGTGATGTAATTTGCTCATGCAGTTTCTTATTCTGAACTCAACGGGCCGCTATTGGACAGGGTGCTTGAGTTATATTGTGGCAGAACCTCCCCTATTTAGTTGATGTACAGGACAAAACATTATACAGACGAAGACCGCACCATTAGCAGTACAGAGAACACATAGGCCTACATATACCAAGCATTTTCTTTTTCTTTTTTTGGCACGTGTGGACTGCATCCATGTATCTGATATTTTTTTAATTCATATCGGAATATTCTTTGTAAAACGGATAATACATTTGTTCTGACGAAAGAGAAATCTCGGAGGAAACAATGAGACGGCAAGTACTGTTGTTTATCTCGGTCCTCTCTCTCAGTTCAGTGCTCGGACAGATCAGCTACTCCATTCCTGAGGAAATGGTGAAAGGCTCTTTAGTCGGTAATATAGCGCAGGATTTAGGTTTAGATGCTAAAAGATTATCATCACGCAAAGCTCGTATTTTTACAGGAGATAGTGCAGAATACATCGAGCTAAATAAACAAAGGGGAGTCATCCTCATTAAAGAAAAAATAGATCGTGAATCGCTCTGCGGACAGACAACGCCTTGTGCTTTACATTTTCAGATCACTTTAGAGAACCCAATAGAATTATTCCCCATTACTCTTGAAATCACAGATGTCAATGACAATACTCCTACGTTTAAAAAGGACGAGAGAACATTTGAGATCAGTGAGACAGCGGTAATCGGTTCTAAATTCATGTTAGAGAAAGCAGTTGACTCTGATATAGGACTAAATGGTCTTCAAAGCTATACTCTCAAGCCGAGTGACAATTTTATTCTTAAACTGCATAATCAATTTGATGGCAGTAAAAAGGTAGAAATGATTCTACAGAAACCGTTAGACCGAGAGAAACAAGAACATATTTCGTTGATCTTAACGGCTGTGGATGGAGGAGAGCCTCAATTATCAGGAACAATGCAAATTCATGTTACTGTTCTGGACGCTAATGATAACGCACCGATTTTTACAAAACCTGTATATAAGGCAAGCATCACTGAAAATTATTTAAAGGGCACAGTTATTACAAAAGTGAGTGCGTCTGATGCAGACAAAGGATCGAATGGAGAGGTTACCTACGCCATCGGTGATAGTATGCATAGCGTTTCAATGCTTTTTCACATTACTGACGAGGGTGAGCTTATATTAAATGGTCCCATTGATTATGAAAAGGCTAAACATTATCAGATTGATATAGAAGCGACTGATCAAGGTGGACTCTCAGATTCTAGCAAAGTAATTATTGATATAATTGACATAAATGACAACAGCCCGACCATCAATATGATTACAAAATCGGTTTCAGTACGAGAGGACTCTCCTATAAATACAGTCGTAGCTGTGATGAGTATAAACGATCCTGATTCTGAAACTAACGGACAAGTCCACTGTATTATAAGTGAAAACATCCCATTTGCAATCAAATCTACATCTGGACATTTCTATAGCCTTGTAACAGAAGATGAGTTGGACCGAGAGAGAGCTTCTGAATATAATATCACTGTGACGTGTTCTGATGAGGGAGTGCCCTCACTCTCCAGCAGTGTCACTCTGACCTTACAGATCTTAGATGTAAATGACAACGCGCCTGTCTTTGAGAAGACCTCATATGAGGCCTACATAGTAGAAAACAACACGCCAGGCTTCTCTATATTCACAATGAAAGCTAGAGATGATGACTGGAACCAGAATGCCCGTGTTTCTTACTTACTGGAGGATTTATCCGTCAACGGAGTACCAGTTTCCTCATATGTGTCTGTTAGTGCTGATAGTGGAGTCATACATGCAGTGCGCTCTTTTGACTACGAGCAGATCAAAGATTTTCAGTTCCGTGTCAAAGCTCAGGATGGAGGCTCTCCTCCACTCAGTAGTAATGTGACTGTGAAAATACTGATCCAGGACCAGAATGACAACGCTCCTCAGGTTCTGTATCCAGTCCAGAGTGGTGGCTCTCTGGTGGCTGAAATGGTGCCTCGTTCAGCAGATGTGGGCTATCTGGTCACTAAAGTGGTGGCTGTTGATGTGGACTCTGGACAGAATGCCTGGCTGTCATATAAACTACAGAAAGCCACAGACAGAGCGCTGTTTGAAGTGGGATTACAGAATGGAGAAATAAGAACCATCCGTCAAGTTACTGATAAAGATGTTGTGAAACAAAGACTGACTGTTATAGTGGAGGACAACGGACAGCCCTCTCGTTCAGCTACAGTCAATGTTAACGTGGCGGTGGCTGACAGCTTCCCTGAAGTTCTCTCAGAGTTCACTGACTTTACACACGACAAGGAGTACAATGACAACCTGACGTTTTTCTTAGTCTTGGCTTTGGCTGTAGTCTCCTTTCTCTTCATAACGTGTTTAGTGGTCATTATATCAGTGAAAATATACAGATGGAGACAGTCCCGCCTCTATCATTCCAGTCTCCCAGTGATTCCATATTATCCACCACGTTACTCAGACACTTTGGGGACAGGGACTCTTCCGCATGTGTACAATTACGAGGTCTGCAGGACGACTGACTCCAGAAAGAGTGACTGTAAGTTCGGCAGAGCTGGTAGTCAGAACATATTGATCATGGACCCCAGTTCTACAGGGACGATGCAGCGAATACAGAGTGAAAAGAGCATCCTGGATGAACCAGATTCTCCACTGGAGGTTTGAATATTACACAATACATAATATTTACTCTTTGGTTTTGGCATGGTTGAGTTGAAAACCCGGAGTTTTTACATTTTTTATGAACATAATCGCAAACTATTTGCGTGTGTGTGTGTGTGTGTGTGTGTGTGTGTGTGTGTGTGTGTGTGTGTGTGTGTGTGTGTGTGTGTGTGTGTGTGTGTGTGTGTGTGTGTGTGTGTGTGTGTGTGTGTGTGTGTGTGTGTGTGTGTGTGTGTGTGTGCGTGCGCGCGTGTCCCTTCTTAACTTTTTGGGGGCGCTAGCCCCTCCTATGCCCAGCTTTGTGTGTATATTAGCACGGAATGTGCTCCGCTGATTGGCTGAGCACGGAATGTGATGTATGATGATAAGAGGCGAGCGCCCCTCACTTAATCACACGAGTGATTTTGTTTTTCTTGGAATTGTTTTGGAAATGTGGCTTCAGCACCATGGACAGTTGCACCATACTGTGGCTTGCTTTCTTTGTACGTGAAAATGTGATGCTATAATCAGCCACTATATATCTTACCTTGCAATTTATTTCATTTGTAGTACCCCTTTGCCTTAATGACAAAACGGCATTTTCGTGGTATGGTGCATGCTCGTAAGTATACCTCCCCTTGCTGGTGATATTTTGCTCATGCAGTTTCTTGTTCTGAACTCAACGGGCCGCTATTGGACAGGGTGTTTGAGTTAGATTGTATAGCAGAACCTCCCCTATTTACTTGATGTACTGGACAGAACATTATACAGACGAAGACCGCACCATTAGCAGTGCAGAGAACACATCACACCAAGCGTTTTTTTATTTTGTTTCATACATGTGGATTGCATCCATGTTCCTGATACATTTTTAATTCATGTCGTGCGGAATACTCTTTGTAAAACGGATACTAGGCCTACGTTTTTTCTGACAAAAGAGAAATGTCGGAGGCTGAGGAAACAATGAGACGGCAAGTACTGTTGTTTATCTCGGTCCTCTCTCTCAGTTCAGTGCTCGGACAGATCAGCTACTCCATTCCTGAGGAAATGGCGAAAGGCTCTTTAGTTGGTAATATAGCGCAGGATTTAGGTTTAGATGCTAAAAGACTATCATCACGCAAAGCTCGTATTTTTACAGGAGATAGTGCAGAATACATCGAGCTAAATAAACAAAGGGGAGTCCTCCTCATTAAAGAAAAAATAGATCGTGAATCTCTCTGCGGAAAGACGACGCCTTGTGCTTTACATTTTCAGATCACTTTAGAGAACCCAATGGAATTATTTCCCATTACTCTTGACATCACAGATGTTAATGACAATTCTCCCGTTTTTCAAAAGGACGAGAGAAGGTTTGAGATCAGTGAGAATGCGGTAATCGGTTCAAAATTCATGCTAGAGAAAGCAGTTGACTCTGATATAGGTCTGAACGGTCTTCAAAGTTACACCCTGAAACCAAGTGATAATTTCATGCTTAAACTGCATAATAAATTTGATGGCAGTAAAAAGGTAGAAATGATTCTGCAGAAACCGTTAGACCGAGAGAAACAAGAGCATATTTCGTTAATCTTAACGGCTGTGGATGGAGGAGAGCCTCAATTATCAGGAACAATGCAAATCCATGTTACTGTTCTAGACGCTAATGATAACGCTCCAGTTTTTACCAAGCCCGTTTATAAGGCAAGCATCACTGAAAATTCCTTAAAGGGCACGCTTATTACAAAAGTTAGTGCGTCTGATGCAGACAAAGGATCGAATGGAGAGGTTACCTACGCCATCGGTGATAGCATGCATAGCGTTTCGATGCTTTTTCACATTACTGACGAGGGTGAGCTCATATTAAATGGTCCTATTGATTATGAAAAGGCGAAGAATTATGAGATTGATATAGAGGCCACTGATCAAGGTGGATTTTCAGATTCGAGTAAAGTTATTATTGATATAATTGATATAAATGACAACAGCCCGACCATCAATATGATTTCAAAATCTGTTTCAGTACAAGAAGACTCTCCTATAAATACAGTGGTAGCTATGATGAGTGTAAATGATCCAGATTCTGAAACTAACGGACAAGTCCACTGTATTATAAGTGAAAACATCCCATTGGCAATTAAATCTACATCTGGTCATTTCTATAGCATAGTAACAGAAGATGAGTTGGACCGAGAGAGAGCTTCTGAATATAATATCAGTGTGACGTGTTCTGATGAGGGAGTGCCCTCACTCTCCAGCAGTGTCACTCTGACCTTAAAGATCTTAGATGTAAATGACAACGCACCTGTCTTTGAGAAGACCTCATATGAGGCCTACATAGTAGAAAACAACACGCCAGGCTTCTCTATATTCACAATGAAAGCTATAGATGCTGACTGGAACCAGAATGCCCGTGTTTCATACATACTGGAGGACTCCTATGTTAATGGCGTGCCAGTCTCCTCATATGTGTCTGTTAGTGCTGATAGTGGAGTCATACATGCAGTACGTTCCTTTGACTACGAGCAGATCAAGGACTTCCAGTTCCTTGTAAAAGCTCAGGATGGAGGCTCTCCTCCACTCAGTAGTAATGTGTCTGTAAACATGCTGATCCAGGACCAGAATGACAACGCTCCTCAGGTTCTGTATCCTGTCCAGAGTGGTGGTTCTCTGGTGGCTGAAATGGTGCCTCGTTCAGCAGATGTGGGCTATCTGGTCACTAAAGTGGTGGCTGTTGATGTGGACTCTGGACAGAATGCCTGGCTCTCCTATAAACTACAGAAAGCCACAGAAAGGGCACTGTTTGAAGTGGGATTACAGAATGGAGAAATAAGAACCATCCGTCAAGTCACTGATAAGGATGTTGTGAAACAAAGACTGACTGTTATAGTGGAGGACAACGGACAGCCCTCTCGTTCAGCTACTGTCAATGTTAACGTGGCGGTGGCTGACAGCTTCCCTGAAGTTCTCTCAGAGTTCACTGACTTTACACACGACAAGGAGTATAATGACAACCTCACCTTTTACTTAGTCTTGGCTTTGGCTGTAGTTTCCTTTCTCTTCATCACGTGTTTAGTTGTTATTATATCAGTGAAAATATACAGATGGAGAGAGTCCCGCCTCTATCATTCCAGTCTCCCTGTGATTCCATATTATCCACCACGTTACTCAGACACTTTGGGGTCAGGGACTCTCCCTCATGTGTACAATTACGAGGTGTGCAGGACGACTGACTCCAGAAAGAGTGACTTTGGCAGAGCTGGTAGTCAGAACATACTGATAATGGACCCCAGTATGACAGGGACGATGCAGAGGATGCAGAATGAAAAGAGCCTCTTGGATGAACCAGACTCTCCTCTAGAGGTTAGCATGTTATTCTGCACATTTTAACGTTTTTGCTGTGTGTGTGTGTGTGTGTGTGTGTGTGTGTGTGTGTGTGTGTGTGTGTGTGTGTGTGTGTGTGTGTGTGTGTGTGTGTGTGTGTGTGTGTGTGTGTGTGTGTGTGTGTGTGTGTGTGCGTGTCAGTGTGACTCGTCTAGGGAAGCCACACATTACCCATCTTGTTGTATTTTTTCTCCTGGGTTTCTATATCTGGGTTATATTAAAGGACAACTTCACCACTTTTCAACCTATGTTCATATAATAGGTCCTCACTAATAATCATGAAAAACAAATGTTCTACTCAGTCTGTGTCTCATAGTAGGGCTGTGGGCAGTTCAGAAACCGTCCTCCAGTGACATCATCGATGGGGAATACAAGCTAATAGAAACTGCAGGATTTCTAGTCCTGAAAAGTTGCAATGCGAATATGGAAGCCATCATTCTCACGATAATGAAAATCTTTTTGTAAAATAAATCTTGT
This sequence comes from Electrona antarctica, assembly GCF_951216825.1. Lineage (NCBI taxonomy): Eukaryota > Metazoa > Chordata > Actinopteri > Myctophiformes > Myctophidae > Electrona > Electrona antarctica. Next base: position 26,014,500 of record NC_136806.1, on the reverse strand, counting down.
TTAAAAAAAAATCTGCCTAATGGTGATGTCACTGCAGGACGGTTTCTAAACTGCCCACAGCCCTCCTATGAGACACAGACTGAGTAGAAAAAAACTCTTTGATTCATTGATTATTAGTGAGGACCAAATTGAAAAGTGGTGAAGTGGTCCTTTAATATTTAATAAAGTGGAATATTTGTGTTCAGCACCATGGACAGCTACACTATAGCCTATACTGCAGCTTGTTTTGCTTTTCACTTTCTCTTTGACGTTATGATACTTACTCCATTTCACCTTGATACAAATGATTAAATTGTAATATGTTTGACAAAATGGCATATCCAAGTAGCCTATAATAAATTAATTATCCTCGTGGTAGGTGGTTGCGGTAATGGTATGGTCCAAACGTGCACTCGAGCGAACAAGCCACAGTCGTTTATGGAGGATTATTAGATGGCATTATGTAGCCTTTACATTTTTGAGTGGTGTAAACCACTCCTACAACTGGCTTTGGAGTGGTGTAAACCACTCCTACAACTGGCTTTGTTAGTTTACGTGTCTGTCTGTCTGTCTGTCTGTCTGTCTGTCTGTCTGTCTGTCTGTCTGTCTGTGCATGAGCATGGTTGCTATGGTCACCCAGTTCACACGGGTGTGATTTCATTACGTCTGACATTACGTCAGACCACAGCTGATCAGTCTATATAAGACCTTACACCACTCAGTTCACACGGGTGTGATTTTATTAATTTGTTCGGCATCTTGATGTGTTGTTTCATATTTTGAACTCAGCGGGCCGCTGTTGCCCAGCGTGTTTGAGTTAGAATATATCTGTGGCAGAATCTCCTCCATGTAGTTGATGCATGGGCAGAAGTGTTGAGACAGACGAAGACCGGACCGTCAGGGGTACAGAGAAAATCATTCACGGATATAAAAAGTGTTTCCTTTTGTTTGGCGCCTGTGGATTACATTCATCTTCCTGATACATTTTAATCGTTATCTGGTGGAATATTAATTGTAAAACGGATACTGCGTTTGTTCTGGTAAAATATACATGACAGAGGAAACAATGAGACGGCAAGTACTGTTGTTTATCTCGGTCCTCTCTCTCAGTTCAGTGATCGGACAGATCAGCTACTCCATTCCTGAGGAAATGGCAAAAGGCTCTTTAGTCGGTAATATAGCGCAGGATTTAGGTTTAGATGCTAGACGACTATTATCACGCAAAGCTCGTATTCATACAGGAGATAGTGCAGAATACATCGAGCTAAATAAAGAAAGGGGGGTTCTCCTTATCAAAGAAAAAATAGATCGCGAAGCGCTTTGCGGACAGACAACGCCTTGTGCTTTACATTTTCAGATCACTTTAGAAAACCCAATGGAATTTTTCCCCATTACTCTTGAAATCACAGATGTTAATGACAATACTCCTGCGTTTAAAAAGGACGAGAGAAGGTTTGAGATAAGTGAGTCGGCGGCAATCGGTTCTAAATTCATGTTAGAGAAAGCAGTTGACCCTGATATAGGACTGAATGGTCTTCAACGCTATACACTCAATCCGAGTGACAATTTCATGCTTAAACTGCATAGTCAAGTTGATGGTAGTAAAAAAGTAGAAATGATTTTACAGAAACCATTAGACCGCGAGACGCAAGAGCATATTTCATTAATCTTAACGGCTGTGGATGGAGGGGAGCCTCAATTATCGGGAACAATGCAAATTCATGTTACTGTTCTGGACGCTAATGATAACGCTCCGATTTTTACCAAACCCGTATATAAGGCAAGTATCACTGAAAATTCTTTAAAGGGAACGCTTATAACAAAAGTGAGCGCGTCTGATGCAGACAAAGGATCGAATGGAGAGGTTACCTACGCCATCGGTGATAGCATGCATAGCGTTTCAATGCTTTTTCACATTACTGACGAGGGCGAGCTTATAGTAAATGGTCCCATTGATTATGAAAAGGCAAAAAATTATCAGATTGATATAGAGGCGACTGATCAAGGTGGACTCTCAGATTCGAGTAAAGTCATTATTGATATAATTGACATAAATGACAACAGCCCGACCATCAATATGTTTTCAAAATCGGCTACAGTACAAGAGGACTCTCCTCCAAATACAGTGGTAGCTATAATGAGTGTAAGTGATCCTGATTCTGAAACTAACGGACACGTGCATTGTGATATTAATGACAACATTCCATTTGCAATCAAATTGACATCTGGTAGTTTCTATAGCTTAGTGACTGATGGTGATTTGGACAGAGAGAGAGCCTCTGAGTATAATATCAGTGTGACGTGTTCTGATGAGGGAGTGCCCTCACTCTCCAGCAACGTCACTCTCACCTTACAGATCTCTGATGTGAATGACAACGCTCCTGTCTTTGAAAAGACCTCATATGAGGCCTATTTTGTAGAAAACAACACACCAGGCATATCTATATTCACATTGAAAGCCAGGGACTCTGACTGGAATCAGAATTCCCGTGTCTCTTACATACTGCAGGACTCCTCTATTAACGGAGTGCCAATCTCCTCATATGTCTCTGTTAGTGCTGATAGTGGAGTCATACATGCAGTGCGTTCTTTTGACTACGAGCAGATCAAGGATTTCCAGTTGTGTGTCAAAGCTCAGGATGGAGGCTCTCCTCCACTCAGTAGTAATGTGACTGTGAAAATACTGATCCAGGACCAGAATGACAACGCTCCTCAGGTTCTGTATCCAGTCCAGAGTGGTGGTTCTCTGGTGGCTGAAATGGTGCCTCGTTCAGCAGATGTGGGCTATCTGGTCACTAAAGTGGTGGCTGTTGATGTGGACTCTGGACAGAATGCCTGGCTCTCCTATAAACTACAGAAAGCCACAGACAGGGCGCTGTTTGAAGTGGGATTACAGAATGGAGAAATAAGAACCATCCGCCAAGTCACTGATAAAGATGTTGTGAAACAAAGACTGACTGTTATAGTGGAGGACAACGGACAGCCCTCTCGTTCAGCTACAGTCAATGTTAACGTGGCGGTGGCTGACAGCTTCCCTGAAGTTCTTTCAGAGTTCACTGATTTCACACACGAAAAGGAGTACAATGACAATCTGACATTTTACCTGGTCTTAGCTTTGGCTGTAGTTTCCTTTCTCTTCATCACGTGTGTAGTTGTTATTATTTCAGTGAAAATATACAGATGGAGAGAGTCCCGCCTCTATCATTCCAGTCTCCCTGTAATTCCATATTATCCACCACGTTACTCAGACACTTTGGGCTCAGGGACTCTCCCTCATGTGTACAATTACGAGGTGTGCAGGACGACTGACTCCAGAAAGAGTGACTTTGGCAGAGCTGGTAGTCAGAACATACTGATAATGGACCCCAGTATGACAGGGACGATGCAGAGGATGCAGAATGAAAAGAGCATCTTGGATGAACCAGACTCTCCTCTAGAGGTTAGCATGTTATTCTGCACATTTTAACGTTTTGTGTGTGTGTGTGTGTGTGTGTGTGTGTGTGTGTGTGTGTGTGTGTGTGTGTGTGTGTGTGTGTGTGTGTGTGTGTGTGTGTGTGTGTGTGTGTGTGTGTGTGTGTGTGTGTGTGTGTGAAGTCAAATACGAATGAATTCGGCTGGAACTACCCGATAATGACATTAGTGACTCATGTTACTTACGTCATAAACTGGTCATAACATGAGGTCCGAGATCCACTGGGAAGCCACGCCGTTATTTGAACCCATCTTGTTGTATTTTATTCTAAGGTATATTTATTTATTGATTATATAATTTCGTTAAGTGTAAATCGTGTTTCAGCACCATGGATAGCTACACTATAGGCTAGTGTATGCAGGCTGCTTTTCTTCTCGCTCCATTTCACTTTGACTCACGTTATCGTACCCCCACTTCTCACCTTTATGCAAATTATTTCATTTTAATATCACAGTCTTTGACATGGCATGTCCAAGTATCCTTTAATAAATTAAGTAGGCCTATCCTCGTGGTTGTCTAGTATGGTCGACATTTGCACTCACGCACTATAACAAACCATAAACGTTTTTGAAAGATTAGAGATTTTTATAAATAAAAACTAGACATGTGTTATTTCATGTTCTGAACTCAGCGGGCCGCTGTTGCCCAGCGTGTTTTAGTTAGAATAGATCTGTGGCAGAACCTCGTCCATGTAGTGATGTATCATGTATTGGACAGAAGTGTTTGAGACAGACGAAGACCGCACCGTCAGTGGTACAGAGAAAAACATTCACGGATATGAGAAGTGCATGTTATTTTGTTTGACACGTGTGGATTACATTCATATTCCTGATACATTTGAATCTTTATCTGGCGGAATATTCATTGTAAAACGGATACTACGTTTGTTCTGGTGAAAGATACAAGACACGGAAACAATGAGACGGCAAGTACTGTTGTTCATCTCGGTCCTCTCTCTCTGTTCAGTGCTCGGACAGATCAGCTACTCCATTCCTGAGGAAATGGCGAAAGGCTCTTTAGTCGGTAATATAGCGCAGGATTTAGGTTTAGATGCTAGGCGACTATTATCACGCAAAGCTCGTATTCATACAGGAGATAGTGCAGAATACATCGAGCTAAATAAAGAAAGGGGAGTCCTCCTTATCAAAGAAAAAATAGATCGTGAAGTGCTCTGCAGACAGACAACGCCTTGTGCTTTACATTTCCAGATCACTTTAGAAAACCCAATGGAATTTTTCCCCATTTCTCTTGAAATCACAGATGTTAATGACAATACCCCTGCGTTTAAAAAGAATGAGAGAACATTTGAGATCAGTGAGATTGCGGTAATCGGTTCTAAATTCATGTTAGAGAAAGCCGTTGACTCTGATATAGGACTGAACGGTCTTCAAAGTTACACACTGAAACCAAGTGACAATTTCATGCTTAAACTGCATAATCAATTTGATGGCAGTAAAAAGGTGGAAATGATTTTACAGAAACCTTTAGACCGAGAGAAACAAGAGCACATTTCGTTAATCTTAACGGCTGTGGATGGAGGGGAGCCTCAATTATCAGGAACAATGCAAATTCATGTTACTGTTCTGGACGCTAATGATAACGCTCCGATTTTTACCAGACCCGTATATAAGGCAAGCATCACTGAAAATTCTTCAAAGGGCACGCTTATCACAAAAGTGAGTGCGTCTGATGCAGACAAAGGATCGAATGGAGAGGTTACGTACGCCATCGGTGATAGCATGCATAGCGTTTCAATGCTTTTTCACATTACTGACGAGGGCGAGCTTATATTAAATGGTCCCGTTGATTATGAAAATGCAAAACATTATCAGATTGATATAGAGGCGACTGATCAAGGTGGACTCTCAGATTCTAGTAAAGTAATTATTGATATAATTGACATAAATGACAACAGCCCGACCATCAATATGTTTTCAAAATCGGCTACAATACAAGAAAACTCTCCTCCAAATACAGTGGTAGCTATAATGAGTGTAAGTGATCCTGATTCTGAAACAAACGGACAAGTCCATTGTGATATTAATGATAACATTCCATTTGCAATCAAATCGACATCTGGTAGTTTCTATAGCCTAGTGACTGATGGTGATTTGGACAGAGAGGGAGCCTCTGAGTATAATATCAGTGTGACGTGTTCAGATGAGGGAGTGCCTTCGCTCTCCAGCAGTGTCACTCTGACCTTACAGATCTCTGATGTAAATGACAACGCTCCAGTCTTTGAAAATACCTCATATGAAGCCTACATTGTAGAAAACAACACACCAGGGTTCTCTATATTCACAATTAAAGCGAGGGATTCTGACTGGAACCAAAATGCCCGTGTCTCTTACATCCTGGAGGACTCCTCTGTTAATGGAGTGCCCGTCTCCTCATATGTGTCTGTTAGTGCTGATAGTGGAGTCATACATGCAGTGCGCTCTTTTGATTACGAGCAGATCAAGGATTTCCACTTCTGTATCAAAGCTCAGGATGGAGGCTCTCCTCCACTCAGTAGTAATGTGACTGTGAAAATACTTATCCAGGACCAGAATGACAACGCCCCTCAGGTTCTGTATCCAGTCCAAAGTGGTGGTTCTCTCTTGGCTGAAATGGTGCCTCGTTCAGCAGATGTGGGCTATCTAGTCACTAAAGTGGTGGCTGTTGATGTGGACTCTGGACAGAATGCCTGGCTCTCCTATAAACTGCAGAAAGCCACAGACAGGGCGCTGTTTGAAGTTGGATTACAGAATGGAGAAATAAGAACAATCCGTCAAGTCACTGATAAAGATGTTGTGAAACAAAGACTGACTGTTATAGTGGAGGACAACGGACAGCCCTCTCGTTCAGCTACAGTCCTTGTAAACGTGGCGGTGGCTGACAGCTTCCCTGAAGTTCTCTCAGAGTTCACTGACTTTACACACGATAAGGAGTACAATGACAACCTGACGTTTTTTTTAGTATTGGCGTTGGCTGTAGTTTCCTTTCTCTTCATCACGTGTTTAGTTGTTATTATATCAGTGAAAATATACAGATGGAGACAGTCCCGCCTCTACCATTCCAGTCTCCCAGTGATTCCATATTATCCACCACGTTACTCAGACACTTTGGGGTCAGGGACTCTCCCTCACGTGTACAATTATGAGGTGTGCAGGACGACTGACTCCAGAAAGAGTGACTGTAAGTTCGGCAGAGCTGGTAGTCAGAACATACTGATCATGGACCCCAGTTCTACAGGGACGATGCAGCGAATACAGACTGAAAAAAACATCTTGGATGAACCAGACTCTCCTATAGAGGTTAGAACGTTAAACTGCACATCTTTCCTTAATTGTTGTGTGAGCATGTGAAATATCTAGACAACAATAGTTCAATATTGTGATCATATACCAGGCATAAAATGCCAGCCTTACTGTGTGTGTGTGTGTGTGTGTGTGTGTGTGTGTGTGTGTGTGTGTGTGTGTGTGTGTGTGTGTGTGTGTGTGTGTGTGTGTGTGTGTGTGTGTGTGTGTGTGTGTGTGTTTTGAAGTCAAATACGAATGAATTCGGCTGGAACTGCCCTATAATGACATTAGTGACTCATGTTACTTACGTCATAAACTGGTCATAACATGAGGTCCGAGATCCACTGGGAAGCCACGCCGTTATTTGAACCCATCTTGTTGTATTTTATTCGAAGGTACATTTATGTATTGATTATATAATTTCGTTAAGTGTAAATCGTGTTTCAGCACCATGGATAGCTACACTAGGCTATAGTGTATGCAGGCTGCTTTTCTTCTCGCTCCATTTCTCTTTGACTCACGTTATCGTATACCCCCACTTCTCACCTTTATGCAAATGATTTCATTTTAATATCACGGTCTTTGACATGGCATGTCCAAGTATCCTTTAATAAATTAGGTAGGCCTATCATCGTGGTTGTCTATTATGGTCGACATGTGCACTCACGCACTATAACAAACTTGCATAAACGTTTTTGAAAGATTAGAGATTTTTATAAATGACAACTAGACATGTGTTATTTCATGTTCTGAACTCAGCGGGCCGCTGTTGCCCAGCGTGTTTTAGTTAGAATAGATCTGTGGCAGAACCTCGTCCATGTAGTGATGTATCATGTATTGGACAGAAGTGTTGAAACAGACGAAGACCGCACCGTCAGGGGTACAGAGAAAAACATTCACGGATATGAGAAGTGCATGTTCTTTTGTTTGACACGTGTGGATTACATTCATATTCCTGATACATTTAATTTTTTATCTGGCGGAATATTCATTGTAAAACGGATACGTTTGTTCCGGTGAAAGATACAAGACACGGAAACAATGAGACGGCAAGTACTGTTGTTCATCTCGGTCCTCTCTCTCTGTTCAGTGCTCGGACAGATCAGCTACTCAATTCCTGAGGAAATGGCGAGAGGCTCTTTAGTTGGTAATATAGCGCAGGATTTAGGTTTAGATGCTAGACGACTATCATCACGCAAAGCTCGTATTCATTCAGGAGATGATGCAGAATTCATCGAGTTAAATAAACAAAGAGGAGTCCTCCTTATCAAAGAAAAAATAGATCGCGAAGCGCTTTGCGGACAGACAACGCCTTGTGCTTTACATTTTCAGATCACTTTAGAAAACCCAATGGAAATTTTCCCCATTACTCTTGAAATCACAGATGTTAATGACAATACTCCTGCGTTTAAAAAGGACGAGAGAAGGTTTGAGATCAGTGAGATTGCGGTGATCGGTTCTAAATTCATGTTAGAGAAAGCAGTTGACCCTGATATAGGACAGAACGGTCTTCAAAGCTATACACTCAAGCCGAGTGACAATTTCATGCTTAAACTGCATAATCAATTTGATGGCAGTAAAAAGGTAGAAATGATTTTACAGAAACCGTTAGACCGAGAGAAACAAGAACATATTTCGTTAATCCTAACGGCTGTGGACGGAGGGGAGCCTCAATTATCAGGAACAATGCAAATTCATATTACTGTTCTGGATGTAAATGATAATGCTCCGATTTTTACCAAACCCGTCTATAAGGCAAGCATCACTGAAAATTCTTTAAAGGGCACACTTATTACAAAAGTGAGTGCGTCTGATGCAGACAAAGGATCGAATGGAGAGGTTACCTACTCCATCGGTGATAGCATGCATAGCGTTTCAATGCTTTTTCACATTACTGACGAGGGCGAGCTTATATTAAATGGTCCCATTGATTATGAAAAGGCAAAAAATTATCAGATTGATATAGAGGCGAATGATCAAGCTGGGCTCTCAGATTCGAGTAAAGTTATTATTGATATAATTGACATCAATGACAACAGTCCGACAATCAATATGTTTTCAAAATCGGATACAATACAAGAGAACTCTCCTCCAAATACAGTGGTAGCTATAATGAGTGTAAGTGATCCTGATTCTGAAACTAACGGACAAGTCCATTGTGATATTAATGAAAACGTCCCATTTGCCATCAAATTGACATCTAGTTTCTATAATCTGGTGACTGATGGTGATTTGGACAGAGAGAGAGTCTCTGAATATAATATCAGTGTGACGTGTTTTGATGAGGGAGTGCCTTCGCTCTCCAGCAGCGTCACTCTCACTTTACAGATCTCAGATGTGAATGACAACGCTCCTGTCTTTGAAAAGGCCTCATATGAGGCCTTTTTTGTAGAAAACAACGCACCAGGAGTCTCTATATTCACAGTAAAAGCCAGAGACTCTGACTGGAATCAGAATGCCCGTGTTTCATACATACTGGAAGACTCCTCTGTTAATGGAGTGCCAGTCTCCTCATATGTGTCTGTTAGTGCTGATAGTGGAGTCATACATGCAGTGCGTTCTTTTGACTACGAGCAGATCAAGGATTTCCAGTTATGTATCAAAGCTCAGGATGGAGGCTCTCCTCCACTCAGTAGTAATGTGACAGTGAAAATACTGATCCAGGACCAGAATGACAACGCTCCTCATGTTCTGTATCCAGTCCAGAGTGGTGGTTCTCTGGTGGCTGAAATGGTGCCTCGTTCTGCAGATGTGGGATATCTGGTCACTAAAGTGGTGGCTGTTGATGTGGACTCTGGACAGAATGCCTGGCTCTCCTATAAACTACAGAAAGCCACAGACAGGGCGCTGTTTGAAGTGGGATTACAGAATGGAGAAATAAGAACCATCCGCCAAGTCACTGATAAAGATGTTGTGAAACAAAGACTGACTGTTATAGTGGAGGACAACGGACAGCCCTCTCGTTCAGCTACAGTCAATGTTAACGTGGCGGTGGCTGACAGCTTCCCTGAAGTTCTTTCAGAGTTCACTGATTTCACACACGAAAAGGAGTACAATGACAATCTGACATTTTACCTGGTCTTAGCTTTGGCTGTAGTTTCCTTTCTCTTCATCACGTGTGTAGTTGTTATTATTTCAGTGAAAATATACAGATGGAGAGAGTCCCGCCTCTATCATTCCAGTCTCCCTGTGATTCCATATTATCCACCACGTTACTCAGACACTTTGGGCTCAGGGACTCTCCCTCATGTGTACAATTACGAGGTGTGCAGGACGACTGACTCCAGAAAGAGCGACTGTAAGTTTGGAGGAGCTGGTAGTCAGAACATACTGATCATGGACCCGAGCTCTACAGGGACAATGCAACGAATACTGAGTGAAAAGAGCATCTTGGATGAACCAGACTCTCCACTAGAGGTTTGAATTATACAATATATATCTTATCTTTATCTTATAGTTGTGGGCACAATTATGTGTTGAAACCCCAGAAGTTAGTTGATTGATTGATTGTTTGATTGATTGATTGATTGATTGATTGATTGATTGATTGATTACTTGTAGACAGAAATGTAAACAGCAACAGAGTACAATCAAGCACGGTCTAAAAGGATAGCAAGGGTACTATGTGTTATATACATTTAGTTAATGAACATATAACACAAACACATATATGCATGTATCTGGTATGTCGTTTCTTATTTTCATTTAACACAAAGATTACATTTCCATTGACAATGGATGGAGAATTTACGTCAAATGTTCCTGATGATGTACGATGATAGGAGCGCCCCTCACTTCACACGGGTGTGATTTTTCTTTTCTCTATCTTGTTTTTAAATTGAAATTGTTTCAGCACCGTGGACAGCTACACTATATACTGTGGCAGTGGTAGATGCTTTGATGTCCATTGTGTCCGTGAGAATGTGGTGCTAATCAGTCCACCTCTTACCACCTTTCACTTCAGCACTGAGTACATGAACCAGACTCTCCTCTATAGACGATATCTTTGTTGTTATAAATATAATAATGCTTTTTCCAATTTGCTTGATATGCACACCATTACATGAATATTTGTGAAACCACTGTTATATATTTCATTTAAATGCCGACGTTATCCTTGCAGCACCATGGACAGCGACAATGTGGCAACTATATTGCTAGTACATGGCCTTTCCTGTCATTCTTTTTAGTTGCTTTCCTGACTATAAACTGACTGGCTTTTGGTCAGTAGGCAGATGGTCTGAGCACTACTGCTACACATTCATTAAACAAATCTCGAGTTACACCTTAGGTGGTACTATCTCACAACGTGTGTTTCAAGAGTTATCCTTGTCTCATCATGCAGTGATTGCAGTCTATATTCCGAACTCTTAGGGCCGCTGTTGGCCAGCGTGTCGCACTTCATGGACAGATCCTCAGCAGTACCTCCCCATCTTGAAATAATGAGAGAAAGAGAGAGACGCTGAGTGCACGGTCCCATCTTGTATATAGAACACTCGTAATCACGGATATATCCTAAAGCTTGTGTTGTTTGCTGCTGGTGGTTGAGGAATATGCACCTGTTTTTTTATTTTGTTTTGTATTGATGGTGGAGAACAATTTCGAATTCAATTTTCCTTGACCGATTTACATGCTGCTGTGTTTATTGTGTTGTCTCATGACGTTTGGGAATATATCGACGAGAACAATGAGACGGCAAGTAGGCATGCTGTTGCTTATCTCGCTCCTCTCTATCAGTTCGGTGTCCGGGCAGGTCAGCTACTCCATTCCTGAGGAAATGGTGAAAGGTTCTTTAGTCGGTAACATAGCACAGGATTTAGGTCTGGATGTCAAAAGGCTCAAAACAGGGAAAGCTCGAATTTATACGGGAGACAATGCAGAATACATCGAACTAAATAAAGACAGGGGCGTCCTCCTCATCAGAGACAGAATAGACAGAGAGGCGTTATGTGGACAAACGACACCTTGTGCGTTACATGTACAGATTATTTTAGAAAGCCCAATGGAATTTTACAGTATAACAATTGAGATTATTGACGTAAATGATAATCCTCCTGCTTTCGAGAAGAGCGAAATAAATTTCAAAATAAGCGAGTCTGCAGTCAGCGGGGCGAAATTTGATTTGGAAAGAGCGATGGATTTAGACGTTGCAAATAACGGTCTTCAAAGCTATCTGTTGAAGCCAACTGATAATTTTGTACTTGAATTGCATAGTCAAGCAGATGGAAAAATGAATGTTGAAATGGTTTTACGAAAGCCACTAGACAGAGAGAAACACGAGCATATAGCTTTAGTTCTAACGGCCATAGATGGAGGCGAACCTCAGATGTCTGGAACAATGCAGATTCTCATCACTGTGTTAGACGCAAACGATAATGCTCCTGTGTTTACGCAGTCCGTATACAAAGCTACTGTGACAGAAAATTCTCCAAAGGGGACAGTGGTTACTACAATTAGGGCATCAGATGCCGATCATGGCTCATATGGAAGAATAACATATTCAATCAGGAACACTCTAGATGATATCAAGGGAATATTTGACGTAAATGAGGAAAGCGGAGAGGTCAGAGTGATCGGAAACATAGACTACGAAAAGGCACGAAACTACCAGATAAATGTACGAGCAAGTGATGATGGAGGACTAACAGGCTCTTGTAAGGTGATAGTGGATATTATGGATATGAATGATAATAAACCGGTGATAAACATTATGTCAAAATCAAACGTGATTTCTGAAGATGCCAAAACTAATACCGTCGTAACAATGATCAATATTCAAGATCCAGACTCTGGTGAGAATGGTAAAGTCCAATGCGTCATAAATGAAAACATTCCATTCTTATTAAAGTCGACATCCAACAATTTCTACAGCCTCGTGACAGACAGTGATTTGGATAGAGAACGAGACTGTGATTATAATATCAGTTTGACGTGTTCTGATGAGGGAGTGCCCTCGCTCTCCAGCAGCGTCACTCTCACCTTACACATCTCAGATGTAAATGACAACGCTCCTTTCTTTGAAAAGACCTCATATGAAGCCTACATTGTAGAAAACAACACACCAGGGTTCTCTATATTCACAATTAAAGCGAGGGATTCTGACTGGAACCAAAATGCCCGTGTTTCTTACATCCTAGAGGACTCCTCTGTTAACGGAGTGCCAGTCTCCTCGTATGTGTCTGTTAGTGCTGATAGTGGAGTCATACATGCAGTACGTTCTTTTGACTATGAGCAGATCAAGGATTTCCAGTTCCGTGTCAAAGCTCAGGATGGAGGCTCTCCTCCACTTAGTAGTAACGTGACAGTGAAAATGCTGATCCAGGACCAGAATGACAACGCTCCTCAGGTTCTGTATCCAGTCCAGAGTGGTGGCTCTCTGGTGGCTGAAATGGTGCCTCGTTCAGCAGATGTGGGCTATCTGGTCACTAAAGTTGTGGCTGTTGATGTGGACTCAGGACAGAATGCCTGGCTTTCATATCAATTCCAGAAAGCTACAGACAGGGCGCTGTTTGAAGTGGGATTACAGAATGGAGAAATAAGAACCATCCGTCAAGTCACTGATAAAGATGTTGTGAAACAAAGACTGACTGTTATAGTGGAGGACAACGGACAGCCCTCTCGTTCAGCTACAGTCAATGTTAACGTGGCGGTGGCTGACAGCTTCCCTGAAGTTCTCTCAGAGTTCACGGACTTTACACATGACAAGGAGTACAATGACAACCTGACGTTTTTCTTAGTCTTGGCTTTGGCTGTAGTTTCCTTTCTCTTCATCACATGTTTAGTTGTTATTGTATCAGTGAAAATATACAGATGGAGACAGTCCCGCCTCTATCATTCCAGTCTCCCTGTGATTCCATATTATCCACCACGTTACTCAGACACTTTGGGCCCAGGGACTCTCCCTCATGTGTACAATTACGAGGTGTGCAGGACGACTGACTCCAGAAAGAGTGACTTTGGCAGAGCTGGTAGTCAGAACATACTGATAATGGACCCCAGTATGACAGGGACGATGCAGAGAATGCAGAATGAAAAGAGCATCTTGGATGAACCAGACTCTCCTCTAGAGGTTAGCATGTTATTCTGCACATTTCCTTTTTGTTGTGTGTGTGTGTGTGTGTGTGTGTGTGTGTGTGTGTGTGTGTGTGTGTGTGTGTGTGTGTGTGTGTGTGTGTGTGTGTGTGTGTGTGTGTGTGTGTGTGTGTGTGTGTGTGTGTGTCAGTCAAATACAAATTTGAATGAATTGGGTTGGATCGTTGGCCAATAATGAAATGAGTGACGTCATATTACTGACGACATGATCTGGTCATATGAGGTCCGAGATCCACTGGGAAGCCACACCGTTATTAGAACTCATCTTGTTGTATTTTTTTCTAAGGTCTATTAATGTATTAATTGTATTATTATTTCGTTGGGTGGAAATCGTGTTTCAGCACCATGGACAGCTAACACTAGGCTAGTGTATGCAGGGGTGCTTTTCTTCTCACTCCACTTCTCTTTGACTCACGTTATCATACTCCCAACCTCTCACCATTATGCAAATTATTTCATTTTAAATAGCACATGCATTCTTTGACATAATTGCATTCCAAGTATCCTTTCATAAATTAAGTATCCTCGTGGTTGTGGTGCTGTGCATGCTCAAAAAGCGCAATCAGTCACTAACAAACCATGAAAGTTTATGAAACATGACATGTATATTACATTTTATAAATGAAAACTTGTGTTATTTCATGTTCTGAACTCAGCGGGCCGCTGTTGCCCAGCGTGTTTGAGTTAAAATAGATCTGTGGCAGAACGTCCTCCATATAGTATTGGAGTGTTGAGACAGAGGAAGACCGCACCGTCAGGGTTACAGAGAAAACCATTCACGGATGAGAAGTGCATTTTATTGTGTTTGGCACGTGTGGATTACATTCATGTTCCTGATACATTTGTATTCTTATCGGGCGGAATATTCATTGTAAAACGGATACTATTTTGTACTGGTGAAAGATACATGACACAGAGGAAACAATGAGACGGCAAGTACTGTTGTTTATCTCGGTCCTCTCTCTCAGTTCAGTGCTCGGACAGATCAGCTACTCCATTCCTGAGGAAATGGCGAAAGGCTCTTTAGTTGGTAATATAGCACAGGATTTAGGTTTAGATGCTAGACGACTATTATCACGCAAAGCTCGCATTCATACAGGAGATAGTGCAGAATACATCGAGCTAAATAAAGAAAGGGGGGTCCTACGTATCAAAGAAAAAATAGATCGAGAAGTGCTTTGCGGACAGACAACGCCTTGTGCTTTACATTTTCAGATCACTTTAGAAAACCCAATGGAAATTTACCCAATTACTCTTGAAATCACAGATGTCAATGACAATACTCCTGCGTTTAAAAAGGACGAGAGAACGTTTGAAATCAGTGAGACAGCGGTAATCGGTTCTAAATTCATGTTAGAGAAAGCAGTTGACTCTGATATAGGACTAAATGGTCTTCAAAGCTATACACTCAAGCCGAGTGACAATTTCATGCTTAAACTGCATAGTCAAGTTGATGGTAGTAAAAAGGTAGAAATGATTTTACAGAAACCCTTAGACCGAGAGAAACAAGAGCATATTTCGTTAATCTTAACGGCTGTGGATGGAGGGGAGCCTCAATTATCAGGAACAATGCAAATTCATGTTACTGTTCTGGACGCTAATGATAACGCTCCGATTTTTACCAAACCTGTATATAAGGCAAGCATCACTGAAAATTCTTTAAAGGGTTCGCTTATTACAAAAGTGAGTGCGTCTGATGCAGACAAAGGATCTTATGGAGAGGTTACCTACGCCATTGGTGATAGCATGCATAGCGTTTCAATGCTTTTTCACATTACTGACGAGGGTGAGCTCATATTAAATGGTCCCATTGATTATGAAAAGGCTAAAAATTATCAGATTGATATAGAGGCCACTGATCAAGGTGGACTCTCAGATTCGAGTAAAGTCATTATTGATGTAATTGACATAAATGACAACAGCCCGACCATCAATATGTTTTCAAAATCGGCTACAATCCAAGAGAACTCTCCTCCAAATACCGTGGTAGCTATAATGAGTGTAAGTGATCCTGATTCTGAAACTAACGGACAAGTCCACTGTGATATTAATGAAAACGTCCCATTTGCAATCAAATTGACATCTAGTTTCTATAACCTAGTGACTGATGGTGATTTAGACCGAGAGAGAGCCTCTGAGTATAATATCATTGTGACGTGTTCTGATGAGGGAGTGCCTTCGCTCTCCAGCAGCGTCACTCTCACCTTACAGATCTCTGATGTGAATGACAACGCTCCTGTCTTTGAAAAAACATCATATGAAGCCTATTTTGTAGAAAACAACACACCAGGAGTCTCTATATTCACATTGAAAGCAATAGACACTGACTGGAAGCAGAATTCCCGTGTGTCTTACATACTGGAGGACTCCTCTGTTAACGGAGTGCCTGTCTCCTCATATGTCTCTGTTAGTGCGGATAGTGGAGTCATACATGCAGTGCGTTCTTTTGACTACGAGCAGATCAAGGATTTCCAGTTCCGTGTCAAAGCTCAGGATGGAGGCTCTCCTCCACTCAGTAGTAATGTGACTGTGAAAATACTGATCCAAGACCAGAATGACAATGCTCCTCAAGTTCTGTATCCAGTCCAGAGTGGTGGTTCTCTGGTGGCTGAAATGGTGCCTCGTTCTGCAGACGTGGGCTATCTGGTCACTAAAGTGGTGGCTGTTGATGTGGACTCTGGACAGAATGCATGGCTCTCTTATATACTTCAGAAACCCACAGACAGGGCGCTGTTTGAAGTGGGATTACAGAATGGAGAAATACGAACAATCCGTCAAGTCACTGATAAAGATGTTGTGAAACAAAGGCTGACTGTTATAGTGGAGGACAACGGACAGCCCTCTCGTTCAGCTACAGTCAATGTTAACGTGGCGGTGGCTGACAGCTTCCCTGAAGTTCTCTCAGAGTTCACTGACTTCACACACGACAAGGAGTACAATGACAACCTGACGTTTTACTTAGTCTTGGCTTTGGCTGTAGTTTCCTTTCTCTTCATCACGTGTTTAGTTGTTATTATATCAGTGAAAATATACAGATGGAGAGAGTCCCGCCTCTATCATTCCAGTCTCCCTGTGATTCCATATTATCCACCACGTTACTCAGACACTTTGGGGACAGGAACTCTCCCTCATGTGTACAATTACGAGGTCTGCAGGACCACTGACTCCAGGAAGAGTGACTGTAAGTTCGGCAGAGCTGGTAGTCAGAACATACTGATCATGGACCCCAGTTCTACAGGGACGATGCAAAGGATACAGGGTGAAAAGAGCATCTTGGATGAACCAGATTCTCCTATAGAGGTTAGAATGTTGAACTGTGCACCTTTACTTTTTTGTGAACATGTTGAATCTCTAGACATCTATAGTTTAATATTGTGATCATAATATATCAGACATGTAATGCAAGTCCAGACCAGTCCTATAGCTGTGTGTGTGTGTGTGTGTGTGTGTGTGTGTGTGTGTGTGTGTGTGTGTGTGTGTGTGTGTGTGTGTGTGTGTGTGTGTGTGTGTGTGTGTGTGTGCGTGCTCGTGCGTGCGCGCGCGTCCCGCTTGAATTGACTGACGTCATGGAGGCTCTCCTCCACTGATACACAGTCTTGTTGTAGTTTTGTTTACTGACTTTATATATTGCTATAATTGTATGTTTTAATTAAGTGGAAATTGTGTTTCAGCACCATGGACAGCTACACTAGCCTTCTGTCTGCAGCTTGCTTTGCTTCTAACTTCTAACCCACTTCTCACCTTTCTGCAAATTATTTCATTTTAATAGCAGTCTTTGACATAATGGCATTTCCAAGTAGCCTATAATAAATTCATTATCCTCGTGGTTGTGGTGGTGGTAATGTGCACTCAAGCACGAACAAACCATAGACGTTTATGAAAGATTAAACCAAGCCAGAGGGTTGTGTCTTTCTAGAATGTTTAGCCTACTACACATATAGTACATTTGGACATCTTGATAATGATGTGTTATTTCATGTTCTGAACTCAGCGGGCCGCTGTTGCCCAGCGTGTTTGAGTTAGAATATATCTGTGGCATAACCTCCTCCGTGTAGTTGATATAAGTGTTGAGACAGACGAAGACCGCACCGTCAGGGCTACAGACAAAACCATTCACGGATATGAAAAGTGCATGTTCTTTTGTTTGGCACGTGTGGATTACATTCATGTTCCTGTCCTGATGCATTTGTATTCCTATCGGGCGGAATATTCATTGTAAAAAGGATACTACGTTTGTTCTGGTGATATACATGACACAGAGCGAGGAAACAATGATACGGCAAGTACTGTTGTTCATCTCGGTCCTCTCTCTCAGTTCAGTGCTCGGACAGATCAGCTACTCCATTCCTGAGGAAATGGCGAAAGGCTCTTTAGTCGGTAATATAGCGCAGGATTTAGGTTTAGATGCTAGGCGACTATTATCACGCAAAGCTCGTATTCATACAGGAGACAGTGCAGAATACATCGAGCTAAATAAAGAAAGGGGAGTCCTCCTTATCAAAGAAAAAATAGATCGCGAAGCGCTTTGCGGACAAACAACGCCTTGTGCTTTACATTTTCAGATCACTTTAGAAAACCCAATGGAATTTTTCCCCATTACTCTTGAAATCACAGATGTCAATGACAATACTCCTGTTTTTCAAAAGGACGAGAGAACATTTGAGATCAGTGAGATTGCGGTAATCGGTTCTAAATTCATGTTAGAGAAAGCAATTGACCCTGATATAGGACTGAACGGTCTTCAAAGTTACACACTGAAACCGAGTGACAATTTCATGCTTAAACTGCATAGTCAAGTTGATGGCAGTAAAAAGGTAGAAATGATTTTACAGAAACCGTTAGACCGAGAGAAACAAGAGCATATTTCCTTAATCTTAACGGCTGTGGATGGAGGAGAGCCTCAATTATCAGGAACAATGCAAATTCATATTACTGTTCTGGACGCTAATGATAACGCTCCGATTTTTACCAAACCCGTATATAAGGCAAGCATCACTGAAAATTCTTTAAAGGGAACGCGTGTTACAAAATTAAGCGCATCTGATGCAGACAAAGGATCTAATGGAGAGGTTACCTACGCCATCGGTAATAGCATGCATAGCGTTTCAATGCTTTTTCACATCACTGACGAGGGTGAGCTTATATTAAATGGTCCCATTGATTATGAAAAGGCTAAACATTATCAGATTGATATAGAGGCGACTGATCAAGGTGGACTCTCAGATTCGAGTAAAGTCATTATTGATATAATTGACATAAATGACAACAGTCCGACCATCAATATGTTTTCAAAATCAGTGGCAATACAAGAAAACTCTCCTCCAAATACAGTGGTAGCTATAATGAGTGTAAGTGATCCTGATTCTGAAACAAACGGACAAGTCCATTGTGATATTAATGAAAACATTCCATTTGAAATCAAATCGACATCTGGTAGTTTCTATAGCCTAGTGACTGATGGTGATTTAGACCGAGAGAGAGCCTCTGAGTATAATATCAGTGTGACGTGTTCTGATGAGGGTGTGCCTTCGCTCTCCAGCAGCGTCACTCTGACCTTACAGATCTCTGATGTAAATGACAACGCACCTGTCTTTGAAAAAACATCATATGAGGCATATTTGGTAGAAAACAACACACCAGGACTATCTATATTCACAGTGAAAGCCAGAGACTCTGACTGGAACCAGAATTCCCGTGTCTCTTACATCCTGGAGGACTCGTCTGTTAACGGAGCGGTCGTCTCTTCATATGTGTCTGTTAGTGCTGATAGTGGAGTCATACATGCAGTGCGTTCTTTTGACTACGAGCAGATCAAGGAGTTCCAGTTCTGTGTAAAAGCTCAGGATGGAGGCTCTCCTCCACTCAGTAGTAATGTGACTGTGAAAATACTGATCCAGGACCAGAATGACAACGCACCTCAGGTTCTGTATCCAGTCCAAAGTGGTAGCTCTCTGGTGGCTGAAATGGTGCCTCGTTCAGCAGATGTGGGCTATCTGGTCACTAAAGTGGTGGCTGTTGATGTGGACTCTGGACAGAATGCCTGGCTCTCCTATAAACTGCAGAAAGCCGCAGACAGAGCGCTGTTTGAAGTGGGATTACAGAATGGAGAAATAAGAACAATCCGTCAAGTCACTGATAAAGATGTTGTGAAACAAAGGCTGACTGTTATAGTGGAGGACAACGGACAGCCCTCTCGTTCAGCTACAGTCCATGTTAACGTAGCGGTGGCTGACAGCTTCCCTGAAGTTCTCTCAGAGTTCACTGACTTTACACACGAAAAGGAGTACAATGACAACCTGACGTTTTTCTTAGTCTTGGCGTTGATTGTAGTTTCTTTTCTCTTCATCACGTGTTTAGTTGTTATTATATCTGTGAAAATATACAGATGGAGACAGTCCCGCCTCTATCATTCCAGTCTCCCAGTTATTCCATATTATCCACCACGTTACTCAGACACTTTGGGGTCAGGGACTCTCCCTCATGTGTACAATTATGAGGTGTGCAGGACGACTGACTCCAGGATGAGTGACAATAAGTGTGGCAGAGCTGGTAGTCAGAACATACTGATCATGGACCCCAGTTCTACAGGGACGATGCAGAGGATACAGCATGAAAAGAGCATCTTGGATGAACCAGACTCTCCTCTAGAGGTTAGAATTGTAACCCCGTTTACACTAAACAAGAATGATGCTAAATAGCACTAAATTTGGCTCTTCTTAAGGGGACGTTTTTTTTGTGCTATATATATAGCGCCTGTCCGGTTGTATAACGGTCAATTGAACCACTATCAGGGCCGGTCCTGAGCAATCTGGCGCCCCAGGCAGGATTTTTCGTGTGTTAAAAAAAAAAAAAAAAAAAAAAATGTTTTTTTTTTTGTTTTTTTTTGGCGCCCCTCCCCCATGGCGCTCGAAGCCGCCGCTTCGTCGGCCTGTAGGAAGAACCGGGCCTGACCACTATATCTAAGCTGAAGAAGGCTAACTAACCCCCAAGGGACCATACAGGGCATAGCAGTGGCGGCAATTTTCTGGTTCCACCGTTCCAAACGAAATTATTTTTTGCCACTCGTGTGAAGTGACGGGCGCTCTTATCATCATACATCCTCATACATCAGCCAATCAAATCACCACATTCCGTGCTACGGACAAAGCTGCATGGAGGGGCTAGCGCCCCTCAAAAATATTGATTCATTTAAGCCTATATAATCAAGCCATGCACCCAGGACCTGCATGGTGAATCATGTCCATGAAACATTTTATTTTGTAAAAAAAACAAACAAAACAAACAAAACAAGAAAAAAATGTTTTGAATATTTAATTTTATATACTATATTTATTAAATACCCTTTGTTTTTTTGTTTTTGTTTCTTTTTTGTCTTCTTCTTTTTCTCAGAATCAAATGTTTTATGCTTCACTAGGATCCTGGATGGCTTGATTCTATAGGTTTAAATCTCTATGGGAAGAAATTAATGGGATCTGGAATAATGGAACCAGAAAATGGCCGCCACGGCAATGTCTAATATAGCATAAGGGCTCTACATACTCTTCAATGGGCCAACTAACAAAAAAAACACATTGAAATTCAATTTAGACGCCGCCAGTCGTTTTAAATCTGTTTCAGCACCTCGGAGAGCGACGCAGTCTGCACATGCAGTTTGTTTCCCTATTATTGTTTTTCGTCTACACAGTTGAAATATTTAGTTATCATTATTATTTTGTATTTATGGTAAGGTTTAGTTGTGCTTACATGTTTATGCAGTATGTTCATCCCAACTGGAGGCCAACGGCCGTCAATATAAACTGTTATAATATTTAACAGATTTCATGCACTTTGTGGGACTAAACTCTTAGGGCCGCTGTTGGCCAATTTCTCAGTGTAGCCTACGAACATAATCGTCAGCAGTACCTCCCCATCTCAGGCTAACTGAGGGAGAAAGGGGTTCGAAGCAGAGAGCATTGTCAGATTGTGAACACTATACTAACATCGATCTACTGTTTTTCTGTTTTGTTTTGTTTTCCTTCGCCGAATTGGAATGGAATAATTTTCTCTTGATACCATGGAACAATTTCTAACTCGATTTTACCTTGACTGAATGGATTACTTTATTTCCTGACTCTGGAAAAAATGTCGAGAACAATGAGACGGCAAGTACTGTTGTTTATCTCGATCCTCTCTCTCAGTTCAGTGCTCGGACAAATCAGCTACTCCATTCCCGAGGAAATGGCAAAAGGCTCTTTAGTCGGTAATGTCGTACAGGACTTAGGTTTAGATGTTAAAAGATTAAATTCAGGTAAAGCCCGCGTATATTCCGGTGGTAGCAGAGAGTATATTGCATTGAATAAAGACAGAGGAATCCTCGTAATCAAGGAGAGAATAGACAGAGAGGCGCTGTGTGGACAGACGACGCCTTGCGCTATACATTTACAGATTATTTTGGACGAGCCCATAGAATTTTACAGCATAGCAGTTGAAATCACAGACATTAATGACAACCCACCCGCTTTCGAGAAAAATGAAATTACGTTCAAAATAAGCGAGTCTGCAGTCAGTGGGTCGAAATTTGATTTGGAACGGGCGATGGATTTAGACGTTGGACATAATGGTGTTCAAAGTTATCTGTTGAAGCCCACTGGTAATTTTGCACTTAAATTGCACAATCAAGCTGATGGAAGAAAAAACGTTGAGATGATTTTACAGAAACCCCTTGACAGAGAGAAACAAGAACATATGTCTTTAGTTTTGACAGCCATAGATGGAGGCGAGCCTCAGATGTCTGGAACAATGCAGATTCTCATCACGGTGTTAGACGCAAACGATAATGCTCCTGTTTTTACGCAGTCCGTATACAAAGCTATAGTAACAGAAAATTCTCCAAAACTAACAGTGGTTACTACAATTAGCGCATCAGATGCTGATCATGGCTCATATGGAAGAATAACATATTCAATCAGGAACACTCTCGATGATATCAAGGGCATATTTGAGGTAAATGATGAAAGCGGAGAGGTCAGGGTAATTGGAAACATAGACTACGAAAAGGCACGAAACTACCAGATAAATTTGCGAGCAAGTGATGATGGAGGACTAACAGACTCTTGTAAAGTGATAGTCGATATTATGGATATTAATGATAATAAGCCAGTTATAAATATTATGTCGAAATCAAACGTCATAAGTGAAGATGCGAAAGCTAATACGGTCGTTACAGTATTTAATATTCAAGATCCAGACTCTGGAGAAAATGGTAAAGTTCAATGCATTATGAATGAAAACATGCCATTCTTATTAAAGTCGACATCAAACAATTTCTATAGCCTTGTGACAGACAGTGATTTAGACCGAGAGAGAGACTCGGGATATAACATCAGTGTGACGTGTTCTGATGAGGGAGTACCGTCACTCTCCAGTAGCGTCACTTTCACATTGCAGATCTCAGATGTGAACGACAACGCACCTGTCTTTGAGAAAACATCATATGAAGCGCATCTTATAGAAAACAACACACCAGGCCTGTCTATATTCACAGCAAAGGCTAGAGACGCGGATTGGAACCAGAATGCCCGTGTTTCTTACATACTGGAGGACTCCTCGGTTAATGGAGTGCCAGTCTCCTCATATGTGTCTGTTAGTGCTGATAGTGGAGTCATACATGCAGTGCGTTCTTTTGACTACCAGGAGATTAAGGACTTCCAGTTCTGCATCAAAGCTCAGGATGGAGGCTCTCCTCCACTCAGTAGTAATGTGACTGTGAAAATACTGATCCAGGACCAGAATGACAACGCCCCGCAGGTTCTATATCCAGTACAAACCAGCAGTGCACTGGTGGCTGAAATGGTGCCTCGTTCAGCAGATGTGGGCTATCTGGTCACTAAAGTGGTGGCTGTTGATGCGGACTCTGGACAGAATGCCTGGCTGTCATATAAACTGCAGAAAGCTACAGACAGGGCGCTGTTTGAAGTGGGATTACAGAATGGAGAAATTAGAACCATCCGTCAAGTCACTGATAAAGATGTTGTGAAACAAAGACTGACTGTTATAGTGGAGGACAACGGACAGCCCTCTCGTTCAGCTACAGTCAATGTTAACGTGGCGGTGGCTGACAGCTTCCCTGAAGTTCTTTCAGAGTTCACTGACTTTACACACGACAAGGATTACAATGACAACCTGACGTTTTTCTTAGTCTTGGCTTTGGCTGTAGTTTCCTTTCTCTTCATCACGTGTTTAGTCGTTATTATTTCAGTGAAAATATACAGATGGAGACAGTCCCGCCTATATCATTCCAACCTGCCCGTGATTCCATATTATCCACCACGTTACTCAGACACTTTGGGGACAGGGACTCTCCCTCATGTGTACAATTACGAGGTGTGCAGGACAACTGACTCCAGAAAGAGTGACTGTAAGTTCGGCAGAGCTGGTAGTCAGAACATACTGATCATGGACCCCAGTATGACAGGGACGATGCAGAGAATACAGAGTGAAAAGAGCATCTTAGATGAACCAGACTCTCCTATAGAGGTTAGACTTCTCTAATTGTATGTCATAGAAAACGTGTGGTCATTTGTGACCTTCTTTGTACTGTTTGGTTATAATTCTCAGCACCACGGATAGCAATTTACAAATCACATGCAGCATGTACCTGTACCCATGTCTCTTTTCCTACATATGTTTAGCTTTTGTATCCCTAGACTGAAGCTAAACGTAATTGTTTCGTAATCAAACACACCTTTTCATAAATATTTTAACCATGTAGCTTGAATTAACTATCTTCGCCACAGCTATAATATCCACTTTAAAATGTAGGTGCAGCTTATTACATTAAACAGTTATTTTGAATGTCCATTTATTTTTATTTCTCGTGCATGTTATTGTCTGCTCTGAACACGAAGAGCCGCTGTTGGTCAGGGTGTTGCAGCTTTAGAGGAGTTATCCAGCAGTACCGCCCATGATATCATGGAGAGAAAGAGAAACGAATAATGCGATCATGCAGACCAGTCTGTGTGTTAGTGAACGCGAAGGATTACATTGTGAATCTTTTTGATCAATTTGTGGAGCATTGCTTTTTGGATTGTAACTGTTTTGGAGGTTCATATTATAGGATATCCTCTGAATGATGCCGAAAGGATTATTATAAAATAGCTCAAGGCTGTATTGCTGATTACTTAGGTTAGGACCCCCGCAGTGGTGTCCGGTTAGAACTTAAACCAGGATGCTTGGACTTCTGCCTTCTCCCTGAAGCCGACCCTCTATATATTCTCCGACCAGGCTTGTCACGATGACTAAGCCAGTTAGATCTATCCATATATGGTTCTATCCATATATGGTTCTACCATATCTATCGATATCAGCACTAGGTCGGCTCGGGCCCAAATATAGGGATTGTCATACTAAACATGTCATATATCATATAGCCCAACGTCCTAGTCAGAGTCTTCGTTACAGCCACCCCAGATTTCACGTTGAAATCTATACCGCATCCAGAAGACTCAGACAATTGTCCTTTCTTTCGGCTAGGTTCTAACAGGCCAGGCCTGGTAGTTATCCAGCAAGGGAGGCTCTCGAAGATGTTAATCTCTCTCCATTAGTCTGCTGACGATCTGTGTATGCTCACAATCCAAGCTATTTGGCGATCAATGCTCCCTCAATATTATTGACTTGGTTTGGCTGTACGGCAGGAGATACCTCGGAAGATACAGCCACCCCGTACAAAACTTGAAGATCTCTCATGCTTCTGATACGCAACTCTTCAGGTTGACCCCTCAATCCGACCTGCTTGGCAACTGTGTGTAACAAAATGGTTCGCCCCGAACCATCATCCAGAACTGCCTATACTTCCATTACTTTGCCACAATTGCAAATTAGACCTTTGCACACCTTTAACATGACATTTCTCCCTTTAGGCGGTGGATAGCCCACATGCAAGGACTCTCCTGCTATAGTCAAGATTGCTGGCTGCGGTAATTCCTCTTGTAAATCCTGTCCCGTCTCGATCTTAGGTGTCCTAGGGTTCCGCAAAGGTTCATCTGCTCTCCGGTTCAACCGGGTCCGGCTCCTATTAATACTGTGAAGAGCCAGAGGGTGCCTTCCACCACATTTCACTCCTAGTCTGTAGTTTACAGTTTCTTGCCTGCATGACGACGTCCATTGCTGATAACACAGCTTCATCTGTCATATCAAATCTCGTTTCGCCATTAAACTCAGTCGTTTGAACCTGCCGCATACCCCAAGATGGTGTGTGCCGCTATTACAGTACTGACATACGGCTTCTTGCCGTCTTGCTGGTTACTTGGTGTACGATCGGCAGAATTGGGTGCTACTACCGTACCATGCATGATGACTGTTCGTCTCCGGTTATGCTCATGGTCATTTCTGCAAGAGTGACCGTCCAGCCTCCTTGCTGGACTACTTCGGTCCCTATGAACCTGGACTTCTGGTCTGTCAGCTTGCACTTTCATCTCGATATCCTATCGGTGAACGAAGCCTCTGCCGTCCTCCGACTGCTCCAACATCTATGGGAGGGTTGACATAGCTCCGATGCCCTGGTCCTCATGCTGTCCAGACAATGCTCTCATGATATCCACCAGAGCCTTCTGGCCCCAATGACATACAAAGCTCTAGGTGAAAGCCTTCGTTACACTCTGCCACCCCCAGATTTCCCATGGAAATCTGTACCATATCTAGAAGGCTTGAACAGTAGACCCCTCAGGCCACCCCAATACAAGCATACGGAGGCTTGAACATCAAGCGTCAGCCATTCAGATCACCCCATTGAGGGCGTCCAGGCGTCCCGCTTTCTTCCTTTGATGTTACGGTGGGTCATACAAAACCTCAAGATCAAATCACATGCCACCCATTAAGGGCGTTCCCTGTCAATGGGTCAGAGTCAGCCAATCCGTGCAGTTCCAGTTTGAAGTAACGCCCTCTTGACCGTATCAAAGGTGGTCCACAGCTTTGGACCCAGGCTTCTACAACACCACGCCATCACTTCAACCCTGGCGTCTACGACACGACGCCATCACTTCGACCCTGGCGTCTACAACACGACGCCATCACTTCAACCCTGGCGTCTACAACACCACGCCATCACTTCAACCCTGGCGTCTACAACACGACGCCATCACTTCAACCCTGGCGTCTACAAGACCACGCCACCACTTCGACCCTGGCGTCTACAACACCACGCCACCACTTCGACCCTGGCGTCTACAACACAACGCCATCACTTCAACCCTGGCCACTTTCAGGGAGGTGATCATGTCCAGTGCTCTCTCTCTCTCTCCTGCACATCACCAGTGCTCTGCACATCACCAGTGCTCTCTCTCCTGCACATCACCAGTGCTCTCTCTCTCCTACACATCACCAGTGCTCTGCACATCACCAGTGCTCTCTCTCCTGCACATCACCAGTGCTCTCTCTCCTGCACATCACCAGTGCTCTGCACATCACCAGTGCTCTCTGACTCTAAGGGCCGGGGAGGTCTCACGGCTCCGAGATTCTGGCATCCAGATTCTGGCAACAGGGTGGGTCTCACAGCTTCGAGACGCTGCTGCTCACCTAGGGAGCAGCCAGGACCGCCAGAGCGTTCATGCTCTGGCGGCAACAGGGTGGGTCTCACAACTTCGAGACCCTGCTGCTCACCTAAGGAGCAGCCAGGACCGCCAGAGCGTTCATGCTCTGGCGGCAACAGAGTGGGTCTCACAGCTTCGAGACCCTGCTGCTCACCTAAGGAGCAGCCAGGACCGCCAGAGCATTCATGCTCTGGCGGCAACAGGGTGGGTCTCACAGCTTCGAGACCCTGCTGCTCACCTAAGGAGCAGCCAGGACCGCCAGAGCGTTCATGCTCTAGCGGCAACAGAGTGGGTCTCACAGCTTCGAGACCCTGCTGCTCACCTAAGGAGCAGCCAGGACCGCCAGAGCGTTCATGCTCTGGCGGCAACAGAGTGCATCTCACCACTTCGAGATGCTGCTGCTCACCTAAGGAGCAGCCAGGACCGCCAGAGCGTTCATGCTCTGGCGGCAACAGAGTGGGTCTCACAGCTTCGAGACCCTGCTGCTCACCTAAGGAGCAGCCAGGACCGCCAGAGCGTTCATGCTCTGGCGGCAACAGAGTGCATCTCACCGCTTCGAGATGCTGCTGCTCACCTGCGGAGCAGCCAGGACTGCCAGAGTGTTCAGACTCTGGCAGCGACTGGGTTACCATCTGGTTAGAATCTTGCCACTGAGTCATAGAAGCTACTCAAGGTATATGGGTTGTAAAGCCAGATACCTTGGTTTGTATGTGTCTGGAAGACTTCAGCATCCCGTTACTGCGGTAAACCCTAATCCGGCTCGAAGGACCATATAAAATAGCTCAAGGCTGTATTGCTGATTACTTAGGTTAGGACCCCCGCAGTGGTGTCCGGTTAGAACTTAAACCAGGATGCTTGGACTTCTGCCTTCTCCCTGAAGCCGACCCTCTATATATTCTCCGACCAGGCTTGTCACGATGACTAAGCCAGTTAGATCTATCCATATATGGTTCTATCCATATATGGTTCTACCATATCTATCGATATCAGCACTAGGTCGGCTCGGGCCCAAATATAGGGATTGTCATACTAAACATGTCATATATCATATAGCCCAACGTCCTAGTCAGAGTCTTCGTTACAATTATATTTACTGTGAACATCGGATAGAACAATGAAGCGGCAAGTACTGTTTATCTCGGTCCTCTGTCTCAGTTCAGTGCTCGGACAGATCAGCTACTCCATTCCTGAGGAAATGGCAAAGGGGTCTTTAGTTGGTAACATTGCTCAGGATTTAGGATTAGATGTGAAAAGACTAAAATCAGGTAAAGCTCGTATTTTTACGAAAGGCAGCGCAGAATACATCGAGCTCAATAAAGAAAAAGGAGTCCTCCTCATCAAAGAAAGAATAGACAGAGAGTCATTGTGTGGCCAATCGACTCCATGTGCTTTACATTTCCAGATAATATTAGAAAATCCAATGGAATTTTACAGTATAACTATTGAGATAAAAGACATTAATGATAACCCCCCAGCCTTTGAAAAGAACGACGTTGAAATAAAAATCAGCGAGTCTGCTGCAAATGGCGCAACATTCATTTTAGATAGAGCCAGTGATCTAGACGTAGGCGAGAATGGTTTACAAACCTATATCCTTAAACCAACTGAGAATTTCGCCCTTAAAATGCACAACCAAGCGGATGGGACTAACAATGTCGAGATGGTCTTACAGACACCTCTTGACAGGGAGAAAAATGAACAGATATCGTTAGTTTTGACCGCAATAGATGGAGGTGAACCGCAGATGTCAGGAACAATGCAGATCCTGATCACAGTCTTGGATGCCAATGACAATGCCCCTGTTTTTACGCAATCTGTTTATAAGGCTTCCATAAGAGAAAATGCTCCATTAGGAACAGTTGTAACGAGAGTCACCGCAACAGACGCAGACCACGGCTCTTATGGTAGAATCAGTTATTCAATTTCAAGCATGATGGATTACGCTCGAGGAATATTTGAAATAAATGAAAATGGCGACGTTAGCCTGGTCGCAAATATTGACTATGAAAAGGCTAAACATTTCCAAATAAACATCCGTGCAAGTGATGGGGGGTTAACTGGTTCATGTAAAGTGATAGTTGACGTCTTAGATGTAAATGACAACAAGCCTGATATTCATATTATGTCTAAATCAAATGTGATATCAGAGGATTCCAAACCCAACACTGTCGTCACAATGATAAATATCGAAGATGCGGATTCAGGCGAAAATGGCGAAGTCAAATGCAATATTAATGATGATATTCCTTTTGTAATGAAATCTACATCAAATAATTTCTATAGCCTAGTGACAGACAGTGATTTAGACCGAGAGAGAGTCTCGGAGTATAACATCAGTGTGACGTGTTCTGATGAGGGAGTGCCTTCACTCTCTAGCAGCCTCATTCTCAATTTAAAGATTTCAGATGTGAATGACAACGCTCCTGTCTTTGAAAAGGCATCATATGAGGCCTATATTGTAGAAAACAACACACCAGGACTCTCTATATTCACAGTAAAAGCTAGAGACACTGACTGGAACCAGAATGCTCGTGTTTCTTATATACTGGAGGACTCCTCTGTTAATGGAGTGGCCGTTTCCTCATATGTGTCTGTCAGTGCTGATAGTGGAGTCATACATGCAGTGCGTACTTTCGACTATGAGCAGATCAAGGATTTCCAGTTCTGTGTCAAAGCTCAGGATGGAGGCTCTCCTCCACTCAGTAGTAATGTGACTGTGAAAATACTGATCCAGGACCAGAATGACAACGCTCCTCAGGTTCTGTATCCAGTCCAGAGTGGCGGCTCTCTGGTGGCTGAAATGGTGCCTCGTTCAGCAGATGTGGGCTATCTGGTCACTAAAGTGGTGGCTGTTGATGTGGACTCTGGACAGAATGCCTGGCTCTCATATAAACTACAGAAAGCACCAGACAGGGTGCTGTTTGAAGTGGGATTACAGAATGGAGAAATAAGAACAATCCGTCAAGTCACTGATAAAGATGTTGTGAAACAAAGACTGACTGTTATAGTGGAGGACAACGGACAGCCCTCTCGTTCAGCTACAGTCAATGTTAACGTGGCGGTGGCTGACAGCTTCCCTGATGTTCTCTCAGAGTTCACTGACTATACACAGAAGGAATACAATGACAATCTGACTTTTTACTTAGTCTTGGCTTTGGCTGTAGTTTCCTTTCTCTTCATCACGTGTTTAGTTGTTATTATATCAGTGAAAATATACAGATGGAGACAGTCCCGCCTCTATCATTCCAGTCTCCCAGTGATTCCATACTATCCACCACGTTACTCAGACACTTTGGGAACAGGAACTCTCCCCCATGTGTACAATTATGAGGTGTGCAGGACGACTGACTCCAGAAAGAGTGACTGCAAATTCAGTGGTGCTGGCATTCAGAATATATTAATAATGGACCCAAATAATACAGGCACAATGCAACGGATACAGAGTGAAAAGAGCATCCTGGATGAACCAGACTCTCCTATAGAGGTTAGACGTGTTTTTGAATCTGTATCCTACGTATAGAAAATGATTTGGTCCAGCTGTCACTGGTCGTTTAATTTTCAGCACCATGGACAGCAATTTGCAGTTTTATTTCCTTTCATTTCTCTCTGTCCTTTCAAGTATAGCCTAATATAATAGACTCCAAAGCTGTCTGTCTGTCTGTCTGTCTGTCTGTCTGTCTGTCTGTCTGTCTGTCTGTCTGTCTGTCTGTCTGCCTGCCTGTCTGTCTGTCTGTCTGTCTGTCTGTCTGTCTGTCTGTCTGTCAGCAGAGGTTGTAGATAATACATCTTGAAATGTAATTGGAGACATAGCCTATCATTGTAATATATGTTTAGGTCTCTAAGTGCCGCTGTTGGTTAGTGTGAGGAGCATGCCACACATTTCGTCCTCCCATTTTTGTTCGCATTGGAGGTCCATAATGTAGTAGCCTATAGCTAGCCTACAATGCAACCAGACATCACATTTAATCCAGCTATATCATTTATTGTTTTTAACGCGTTGGTGTCATCATACACCCCGTTTATGAGTGTTTTATTTTTAAAAATCAGAATGGAGATCCTTCCTTTCAATCGAGGAACAATTACATGGACGCTGCTTCTGTGCTGCCTATTCTTCGAGGTATCGCACGGACAGGTCCGCTATTCTATTCCCGAAGAGATGGCCACGGGCTCAATAGTGGGAAATATTGTCCAAGACCTTGGTTTGGATGTTAAGCGGCTGAAATTTGGTCGGGCACGGATTTTTACGGAGGACGGAAGTGAGTACATCGGTCTGAATGTCGACAAAGGGACCTTAGTAGTGAAAGAAAGGATAGACAGAGAAGAGATGTGCCGACAAGTGTCTCCCTGCTCTCTGCATTTTCAGATCATATTGGAAAATCCCATGGAACTGCATCGAATCAACGTCGAAATTTTAGATATTAATGACAACGCTCCAGTTTTCAATAAAAGGGAAATGAACTTTCAAATTAGTGAACTGGCTGTTAACGGGGCTCGTTTTTCCCTCGACAGTGCCAAAGATCCCGACGTTGCGCTGAATACTGTCCAAACATATAAACTGAATCCTACAGATAATTTCAAATTGAACGTCCTATCTCGTCCTGATCAGTCTAAATATATTGAAATGGTTCTGCAGACTCCACTGGACAGGGAAAAACACGAGGAGCACACACTGACACTGACAGCCTACGATGGTGGTAATCCTCAGAAATCGGGGTCTGTCAAAATAAACATTATTGTCTTGGACGCAAACGACAATGCTCCGGTGTTTAGCCAGTCAGTGTACAGGATAATTGTCTCAGAAAACGCGTCGAAAGGCGCAGTTATTTTAACGGTTAGTGCCACTGATGCAGATCAAGGCACAAACGGAGAAATAATGTATTCGTTTTCTCAAAACGCTGATAGCACGTCTCTTTTTAATATAGATCAGCAGACAGGGAAAATTGCCATAAGCGGTGTCTTAGATTACGAAAAAAACAAACATTATGAAATTGATATTGAAGCTACAGACAAAGGAGGCTTAAGAGATACCAGCAAGGTGCTCATTGAATTAATTGACGTAAACGACAATGCTCCTGTGATTAGCATAATTTCTTTCTCTAGCCCAATACCTGAGGATTCTACTCCAGAGACTGTAATAGCGATGCTTAATGTCAAAGACCTGGACTCTGGGAAAAATGGCATAATTAAATGTAGCATCAGTCCAGATTTACCTTTCAAAATAAAAGCAGGCTCGACTAATTTCTATAGTTTGGTGTCTGACGAGTTTTTGGACCGTGAAACAGCGCCAGAGTATAATATAACAATTACTGCCACAGACGAGGGGTCTCCCTCTTATTCCACAAACAAAACGGTTACTTTGAAGATATCTGACGTGAATGACAACGCCCCATTATTCCCACAGCAATCTTACACTGCATACATTGTTGAAAATAATTCACCTGGAATGACAATTGTTTCAGTTAAAGCTGGTGATAGAGACTTTGGGAATAATGCACGTATTTCTTATTTCCTAGAAGACAGTCAAATGTATGGTTTAGCAGCCTCAGCTTACTTTTCAGTGAATGCAGAGAGTGGAGAAATACTTGCTGGACGTTCCTTCGATTATGAACAAACAAAGCAGTTCAAAATTATTGTCAAAGCACAAGATGGGGGCTCTCCTCCACTCAGCAGTAATGTGACTGTGAATATAATGATTCAGGACCAGAATGACAATGCTCCCCAAGTTCTGTATCCAGTCCAGAGTGGTGGCTCTCTGGTGGCTGAAATGGTGCCTCGTTCAGCAGATGTGGGCTATCTGGTCACTAAAGTGGTGGCTGTTGATGTGGACTCTGGACAGAATGCTTGGCTCTCTTATAAACTGCAGAAAGCCACAGACAGGGCGCTGTTTGAAATGGGATTACAGAATGGAGAAATAAGAACTATACGTCAAGTCACTGATAAAGATGTTGTGAAACAAAGACTGACTGTTATAGTGGAGGACAACGGACAGCCCTCTCGTTCAGCTACAGTCAATGTTAACGTGGTGGTGGCTGACAGCTTCCCTGAAGTTCTTTCAGAGTTCACTGACTTTACACACGACAAGGAGTATAATGACCTCACGTTTTACTTAATCTTGGCTTTGGCTGTAGTTTCCTTTCTCTTCATCACATGTTTAGTTGTTATCATATCAGTGAAGATATACAGGTGGAGACGTGAGCGCCTGTTTTGCAAATCCAGTGGGAATCTTCCTGTTATTCCATATTACCCACCCACATATGCAGACATCAGTGGGACAGGCACTTTGAAGCATGTGTTCAATTACGACGGATATGGAACAACTGACTCCCGGAAGAGTGACATGAAGTGCATCCGTCCATTCAGTCAGAGCACTTTGAGTGTTGACCATAGTGGCATGAGAACTGTGCCCAGGCAAAACCCTGGGTCAGAGGATTTAATCATCGAGGTGAGGCCTTCATCTCTCCATCGGTTCACATGGTCACAAAGAGCTGATGTAATATGGATATGCTTATTGTTCGCTTAAGTTAACTCTCAAACTCTCTGAAGTATTCGATCTTCAAGGGCATGCTGGCATATTTATTTAGCGGTTTGAAAATCCACCATAGAAAGCATTCTTCTAGAAATATGGCATGCAGTGCTTGTGTTGCTCTTCCAGTTCTTTATCAGAACAAGCATGCCATAAGCAACCTCCCCTTTGCACCACTTATCATAATGGTATAACAGCATGAGGATTTGTGTGCTTAGAATGTCCTTAGGGTATCTTGCACAGATCTTGTACCTGTATAATGGACCTGTATGATTTCACATGGATTTGTGATGAAGCCGGTTAGTTTAAGACCTTATTATTAGCTTCTTGCATACATGTTATTATGTGTTCGTTCTAATTCAGGACATAGCCTAAAGAAGTTCAATATAGCCTAATATAGGACATATAGGCCTACGGTATATAGCAGTTTGATTAGGAGATGTGTGCCTGTATTCACAGACAGGGCCCCTGCAGATTTTGAAATGTCAATTTAAATAGATATAGATGAATGATATATGATGACTGAAAAGGAAGTATTACTGCTTAAAGGATTAATTGGAAACGTCTTCCTGATTGAGAACATGCATTTAGACTTTAGAGTGTATTTGTAGCATGTTGTTTGTTTTAAAGATATGAACTGCTTGACATAGGAAACCTAATGCAAGGAAATGAATGGGCTTGAGACCAGATTTCAAATCCAGTCTCATCCTTCATTGATGGATGGTTCCATGGTGTTGTGTGTTGTGTTGTGATGATGGTACAGATACAGTCTATTAAGTCATTGAGATCAGGGTGATAAACTTTATATAGTCTCATTACAAGCTTCTTGCATGTGGCAAATCTAGAAACAATATTTGCATTAATTGCAGTGCCCGTTCCATGTTTGTACAGACCTATGAGTTAACAAATCTATGTTCAATTGAAGTGTGAAAAACCGTTCATATCACCATACATGTAGGGATATGCAATATGCAGTAGGCCTAACTGCAATTTGAAGAATGAATGAAAATGTACTTGGTTGCTGCTGTACTGAAGCATCACTGCAGAGGGATCTTTCCTCCCATACACGCACAACACACACATGCACACACATGCACACACACGCACACTGCACTGTTTATGTGACCTAGTTCCCTAACACAGTGCTATCTATATGTTACACTGTTTATATACAGGAAAAGATAGCGATAGCTGAGAGAGAAAACGAAAGAAAGATGAATATGGTTAAAGAAAGGTGCATTGAAAGGCATGGAAGTGAAATGTAAAATAGGCTGTGATTGAGAATGAAGAGAGTATGAGGCTGTCACAGAAGGCAGCCTGAGAAAAGGGAGGGTGAGAGATGAAGAGAGTGAGATAGACGGCAGGGGGGAGGGGAAGGCGCATGGTAACCGGCCCTCTCTCCACCATCCAATGTGCAGTATCTGTGTTAGTGGTGAACCGGCAGCCATTTTGATGTGCAGCCCTCTTTGTCTGCATGGTGAAAGGGCTTTAAAGAAGCCTGATATGTGAAACAGGGTGTGATATATAGGGCTAAATGGATTGACTGCACTATGAAGGGCAAGAGACTTGGTGGACAAACCTACAGTATGTGGCATATGAGAGAGAGAGAGAGAGAGAGAGAGAGAGAGAGAGAGAGAGAGAGAGAGAGAGAGAGAGAGAGAGAGAGGGGTAGGGCAGAGGGAGTAATAACTCCATTATTTAGACTACAGTATAGAAAATGCCAAATAACTGTGAGAAAACAGGCATGGGGCAATTGTGTACAATTGAAACATTGCAAAGCAATCAGGGAAGTTCAGGGAACTGTGCTGATCCTGCATTGCTGTGCAGTTGCTTGTTGTCAGTCACATCATATTATGATGCTATAGTTTTAGTCCTCAGTGAAAACATATTTCTTACATGATTCCTTCTTTTCCTCCATTCCTCTTAACCAGGCAGTAGGTCTATAAAAAGGTTCATGCCCAGTAGCCAGGCCTTAATGTTTACCTTTCAACACAAGGGAATAATTACCTTACATATGGCTCTCACCTGCACCCCATAATGTTAACTCTCGCAGAGGGAGACTCATACAGGAAGTAGCAAACCCAGTTAGATTGCCTCATAAACTGGGTATCATTTACAGTTGTTTTTAAATACTGCACACATATATTAACTCTGTAATAAAGTGTATAACTTGATGTAGGCCTATTGCTGTCTACTATGAGGCTGAAGGCATGGTCTTGTATTGAATATTGTTGTTTCTGAGAATATTCTTTCTTGTCATTGAGTTTTAATTTGCCACCTGACTGGCCCAGGCCAG
Source organism: Electrona antarctica (assembly GCF_951216825.1). Lineage (NCBI taxonomy): Eukaryota > Metazoa > Chordata > Actinopteri > Myctophiformes > Myctophidae > Electrona > Electrona antarctica. The sequence continues at coordinate 25,978,292 of NC_136806.1, read as the reverse complement.
TGGGTTGGTGTATATGTGTCTTGCTGCCAGTGGGGTCTCTATGATCCGCTATAAGGTCTGTGCTTTTATGTGACATTTGAAAATACAGGTAGACACGCCGCCACTCGTAAAAAAGTACACACTTTAGTTTTACTGCGTGAACTTTTTTTTCTCGCAGGATGCAGCCTGTCATCATCACTATTATTATATCCCACATCTGTGACTGCTTTGTCGGCTCCGACTGCGTTTTTGAACCACTCGGTGTCTGTTCTCAGGCTCGTTAGCTGGGAGAGAGTTTTACTGAGCACTGTAAATCCTGGTGGTCACAGTGGCTCCATGGGGGTCAGAGCTCACAGACACACCAAAGCTGTACTGAATGGTTCCGTCTGTTTGTCATGATTTGTATTGTTTTTAAGTTCAGTTGTCCGTGTCATAAACAGTCACTGAAACCTGAAACATTTCCCTAATGGACCCTTTTCACAGAGCTATAGCTAATAAAGTCTGTTTGATTTAGGTGAGCTCAAGAACAAGTATTGACAATAGTCAATATTATAATTACTATAATGTCTGCTAACTAGTATACCTACATCAAATTAAAGTAGCCTCTATTCATTGTATTAGCTCTGACCGTCCTAGCCATGGTTCACATGACGATGATAATCATGACAGTCATGTTTCAGGGCTACGCCTGTCAGAAAGATTTATTGTTCAAATGTTTTACATTTATGATGATCAAAAGCCCTTGCAAATGTTGCAAACGTTCTACTTTTCTAAACCTTTCCATGACATGTTCCCATGCATGTCACAAATACTGTACATGATGAAATAGCAATATACAGTATGATATATTAGAACAAAATTGATCATTTACTAACAGTAACTGATGCAATTATACCCTTCAGTGTCTGCTGTACCAAAAGGAAGCATTTACCAAATTCACAGGCCCATAAAATTGTATTGGCAGACATTTGGGATTAACATGATCAGCAGTATCCTTCTCTTATGCCTGGCCACAGTGTTGAGCTGAGAAGCTTGCCGTTCTAACAGCCACTTCCTGTTCCTACAGGCACGAGCTGTTGTTTATACTTCCTCCTTAGCATGTCTGTTGAACAGCTGTTTATGTGTGTGAGGTTAGTGGATCCAGACATAGCCTCCTGTATGTCAGCAGCACTTATAGTACAGTCAAATTGTATGGTGATCTGTGTGAGCGTGCGTGCGTGCCTGCGTGCGTGCGTGCGTGCGTGCGTGCGTGCGTGCGTGCGTGCGTGCGTGCGCATCTGTGTGCATGTGTACTTTTGAATTTTGTTGCACCAGCAATAGCAATGAAGGAATTGAATTTAAGTAGTACACTAATGAACAGTACAGGTTAACTTGGATGTTTTGAGTGGCCAAGCTGTCACCTGTAATCCTGCATCATCTTATTCTCCTGCCAGATCATTGGCTTGATGTCTGTTTATGATTGGGAGTGACTGCATTCCCTGACATAAAGCACAGCACAGATACACCACAGCTCAGTATACATTCACCATTTCATTAAACTTTACAGTGATCAAATTAAGCTTGCTCCATTTCTAATGTGATTAGCCCTCATCTGAAGAGGTCCTGCCATTTGTGGCGATACAATCTATGTTTTATACACATCAATTGTGTGGAACATTGACTAATAAATTAAATTAACACTGCATTATGGATATGTTGATATGCTTGCCCTTTCATACATTCCAAGTGCCATACATCCCTGCATGTGAAAGAGAGAAAATAATCCTTAGCTCTAAAAGATGTGCTGTTTATGCTGTTCCATATATTTACTTCAAATGGCATTATTCCAGTGGTGGAATTGTTTTATAGGTTTGCTCTCTGTTAAAAAAATACTTTTCTAATCCAAATAACATATTGTTGCCTTTGATGGAGAGATGGTCCACTGATATACGTAAACTGTATGATGTCTTAGACTTAGATCATTAGTAGAGATACTGTTAATAAGTAGGTAGATGCTTAAGTAGGGTGTGATTATTGGGTGTGATATTCTAGCAATGAGCAAAAACACTAGACTACATAGCAAGCACACACATGCAGCATAAATATACTATAACCTTTCCCCCTATTTCAACATCTGTGTGAATGTGTCTTCTAGTGACCTGCATGGAACTGTGGCAAACTGGACATGCTGATCCTTTGGAAAGGATTACATCAGTGTAGAAGGGTGTGACAGTGGGTCAGAGGCAGAGACTGCACACTCTCAAATAATGAGTGTTAATTTAACTTGAGTTTAGACAGACACATTCAGGTATATGGACCAAATAACACCAGACTTCCAATACAGAGAAGCCACAGTGGATTTGAATTTCATTCTGCTGCAAGGTGTGGCAAGGTGGCACTTAAAGACAACAATGATCAGTGCAGATTTGTTGACTTCTGACTTTTTCTCTTTCACCTGTATCATTCTATATTTTCTCCCTTTTATTAATCTGTCTGTTTACATTTTATCTCATCATCACCTCTGTTACTCTCTAAAACACTATCAGCTGTTTTTGCACTATGACCTATAATGATATGAGGAATATATGTAGGAATATCATTCATCACAATGTTTTACTGATTATGATAGTTGTTCATTGCATCATTAGCTGTTTAACATTGTAGCTAGAGCTGGTTTGTTTGCTACGAGGCACTCATGGTCTCAGACTGTCCTCCTCCCTTTCTCATTTTCTCTCCTGATCCTGTTCACTCTCTGCATCCTTCCCCTCCCCCTCTTCATCTCCAGCTGCACCATTCTGCTGCAGAGAGAGAGAGAGAGAGAGAGAGAGAGAAAGAGAGAGAGAGAGAGATATTGCTTTTTTGCAGGACATTTTGTCCAGTCTGTATACAAAGCCATCCTTTGGCATGCTGTGTTAATTCATGCTTGCTGTATGTAGTTCACAGTGTGCGAGTGCAAAGCTCAGTCCCGTGTCAGTTTGCAACCATTTGTAAAGAGATTAGTTTATGTAACGTGGCAATATGAGGCTGTGTGTTATGATTGAATATTGTATGCCATTGTCTATAAGGACACGTTATCCTGAAAGATAAGAATATATATGATGCCAAACTCAATCTCCCTTTGTTGGCATCACAATTTCTCTTCCTTTCACTCTTCCTTTCTGCCTTTACCTCGTCCTCATCTTTTTTTTTTTCATAGCTCCATTTCTTTTTCTTTTTTCATCATTGCCAGCTCCCAGGAAGTGGGTTGTGTTGCCACAGCAACAAGCTGACTCACTGGCAGGGCTGTACCACCTTCCTTTGGTCCACAGGGGGGCAGTAGCAAATGCAGCCCCTTGTGTGTGATAGATCCATGCAGCTGTTGGTAGAGAGAAGGCAGGATGGACCCCTATGTTGGGGCAAAGAGATGCAGCATGCTCAGGCTCACGTCTGGATTGTTGGGAGAAGGGGAGGGAGTGCTCCATGGTGTTTGGGGTGGGGGTAGGATTTAACATTCTGCCTATATTTGTTACTGATTAAATGTAAATGTATAATATATATATATTGGCTCATGCACTTGCTTTTGGTGCCCCTTTCCTGTTTTTTGGTTTTCTTTTTTCTTTTTTGTTAATGTTTTGAGATAATGTGAGGTTGTAGTTTTATTGTTGTTTTTGTTTGCGTAATATAGATAGATAAAAAATAATATTTGTCATATGACATGCTTGAGTCATGAGGTTTGTTAGTTGTAATCCGTTTGAGGTAAACAGTGTACCATCTTCCATGAGGATTATTTGACAGTAAGACTGTCTGCTTTGTTCTTCTTTGTCAAAAAAGCTGGACACCACCCACCCCACACACATCATGCCCTCCCTGACACACTTGGTCACAGCATGTAAACAGATCATTAAAAAGGCATCATGTTATCCCAGGGCATCGCCTTGAGGCCCCCTGCTGTTGCTAGTAGTGTAGTGTCTCCATGCAGTGTACTAGTGGTGATCCTGGTTCCATACTTCTGCTTGTGGTACAGGGTAGGGTGTTTTTAGCTGGCCTGGTCAGATATTGGCACTGGCCCCACTTACATCCAAATGTGGTGACCTTGCACCACGCATGGTCACTTTCTACAGTGGATCTTTTTGATGATCCCTTATATTTCATTTCTCCTCCCAAATTGCCTGTTTGGCTTTTTAGTTACACTTACACAACTAGTATCATAGTTACTTCTACCCCCCCCCCCCCCCCCCCACTCTATTTTGTCATAGGCCTAGACATTATGCTAATATTTGATTCTGTCTGTCTGTCTGTCTGTCTGTCTGTCTGTCTGTCTGTCTGTCTGTCTGTCTGTCTGTCTGTCTGTCTGTCTGTCTGTCTGTCTGTCTGTCTGTCTGTCTGTCTGTCTGTCTGTCTGTCTGTAGTCTGTTTGTATGTCTCTCTCTCTTTCTCTCTGAGTTCATTATCATTACCCAATGTATGTTATTTTTTTGTAAATGTTTTATATTTTGTAACTGTACCATACGTCCACAACTGCTTATGTGTGCCAAATGAAAATGACAGATTCATCTTTACATTGTCCATTTTCCATATATATTCACTGCACACACACACGCACGCACGCACACGCACACGCACACACACACACGTTACACAAGTTAGAAAGTATCAATAGCAAAAGTACACTAAATCACTTTCAGTAAATACTAAATAAACATTGTCACTGGTGGGTGAAATGGTAAGTATGGTTACTGTGATTCCCAAAGCCATGATCTATACTGAGCACCACTCTCACCGACATTTCTTTTCCTGTTTGTTCTCTTCCATGTTTCCTGCCTCTGCTGCTGCTGTTCTGCTGTTTGTTTCCTGTCTCAATGTCATATCCCTGTCCCTCCAAATAAGGTAAGAAATATTCCTATATCTTACGGTTTTTCACTACAATGGTATTAAGTTCAACACATGAACCCCATCGTCCCTATTGAGCAAAACTAGCAGATCTACAAGCACTCACATGTGAGCTAGTTGATACGGTGTAGAGGTTAAAAGAGGTACAGAAAAAGGGGGCCAATAGACCCTGAGGGACTCAATTAAGCATGGGTTCATGTGGTTACACACACACGCACACGCACACGCACACACACACATATACTGATTATTCAGATTGATCAAGGGCAAGGCATCATTTCACCTTGAAATTCACAGTGACTTTTTATACTTTAAAGTTTTTAACTCCAAATAATATATTTACATCATACATGAGGAAATAGAGCTCCATAAGTATTTGAACACCTATTTTGTGTGATGTTTTGGCTCTGTAGCGTTGTCATGGGCATCGAAGACAAATGCCTGATTTCAGACGCCGGGGTCATGCGGCGAACATAGATGTTCTACAAGCCCACAGTGCTTGTAGATCAGCTATGTTTGACAGGCTGTAACGTCAGGCTTACGCCTTTCCTAAATGTCCTGCAGGAGATTGTCCAACCCAGATGATCAGATCATATCTGCCTTTACTGATGTGGGGACATCTAAATGCAATTGACCGATTTCACATTGTGGTAAACTTTCTGAAATATAAATAGAATATAGAGTTGCACCTACGTCTATGTCTCTGCAAATATAGTAAACTATGTTACTTGCCAGCTAAATACTGTGCAGTGCATGGTGGTGTTATCACAGCCATGGTGAGTGGTATTTGCTTTGCCTGGATCTATTTACTGAATAATTAATGCAACAACAACAGCTAGTACATGCCTGTACAAATGCAGAACATCGATGTACATCAATGTTCAAATAGTGCAGATTTAAATTACATTTAACTATTAATTACATCAGATTCCATATTAAAATTCACTTAGCCTGTCTACCAGCTGACCCATCTAGTCAAGCACTATTTGGGGAATGAATTGGATGAACAAAATGGATACTGGCATTAACTAAAGACATTGAATCATTGTGAGTGTCTTGTAGATGTAATATAGTGCATGCCACGTCTTGTTACAGTGTATTGTGTGTGGATAGGACAGCTTTGTTACAATCACAATGGAAAGTGAATTAAACAATATAGAGGCATATATTTTCTGTTCACTTTTTTAAACATATATCACCTTTAAAAACTGTGAGCACAAATAATCTGACACACAGTGTGGAAAAAAAATACAGGTGTGGTACAAGATGTGGTAGTGGTTACAAGGTGGTTCTCTCTACTTCACAGTTATTGACAAATTGGAACAGAACAGAAATGTAGACATCAATCAGAGAGCACCAATCACAAACATTCAACCAAAAACGGACCAATCTACAGTTACAACAGTACACTGCTGCACATACTTATCATGAGATTACACACTGCTGCATAGAATTTGGCATAATCAAGCAAGCAAGGTCATCATGACATAACCTTATATTGTGGCTCTTATTATTACCACCGAAGTAAACAATAATTTTATCCTATAATATTGTAGGGTGTTTGAAGCTTAAGTATAGAACTTGGTCATTAGACTCATTATACCTGACTAAAGCAAACCTACATTTATTATCAAATGATCAAATCAAATTGAACAATATAGCACAATAAAGTTCAATCAAAAACAGTGTGAAACAGTGTCGCATGAGCATCAAAATACAGAATTGTGTCATGCAGGGACAATAAGGTATAAATAATAACCCAGTGGTTCTCAAACCTTTTCATGTCAAGGACCCCCAAATTGACACCCATTTGAAAAGATATGCCAAGGACCCCCATTAGAGAATATTTTTGGCTCTATAGCATTGATTCTCAACCATTTTAATTTCAAAGACCCCCAGTTTGACATGCACAATTTATATTGCATAATCAATCTTAATGCATTTAGCAGGGGAGTGGAGACCCCCTGGAACTTCCTCAAGGATCCCCAGGGGTCCCTGGACCCCACTTTGCAAACCACTGATGTAACCTGCATTAGAGCTCTGCTCTATAAAGGTGGTAATCTGAATGGACTGCAGCCATAGAGACACAAGTAACAGCCACTATTGAACTAAAGAAACCCACAATAGGGAGTCACTACTGAAAAGTTGTTAAAGGACAACTTTAGTTTTTTTCAACCAAGGTTCATGTTTTAGGTTGTTATTAGAGAAAGTAAAAGATTTTTTTTCATTTGCTGCTTTCTTTCGTTTTAGCGATTTTAGCTATTTTTGACAGGGGTGTGGGGGCATTCGAACATGGGGCTGAATATGTATTTTTTTACACAATTCTATAGCGATTTATTTACACATTTAGCCCCATGTTCGAATGCCCCCTAAAACGAAAAAGCAGCAAATGAAAAAAAAAATAATCATCTTTTACTTTCTCTAATAACAACCTAAAACATGAACCTTGGTTGAAAAAAACTAAAGTTGTCCTTTAAGTAAATGTTAAGCTCAATGTGGTATATTTAGTCATGGAAGACAAACTGGACAAAGAAACTTCACTGTGCAACTATTCATGGAGCTCTATTTAGTAATATAACTTCTACATTTTACATCTCAAACACACTGCAGCACCTATGACGAGGCTAAATAAAGGGATACATAAAGTGTGAATGGCATGCATATTTGGTTGAAGGTTGAATTTTGTTGAATTTGAAATTCAATTGTGTGTATATATATACCTACTGTCATTAATTCATAAGCCATCATACATCATACAAAATACCAAGGATAAGGTAAGGCATATTACGTCACATGACGTTATATTGTCACATATTGTATTTTTTACTAGGCTAATTATCACCAATATATGCCTATATATAAAGCATCAAGCATATAATTAACATGTAACACATCTGTTACCACATCCCAACAACTCCTGCCCTCGATGTGGTGCAGTTTATTGGTCTTTAAATGTCTCGGCATCATGGTGCCGTTCAGCGAGGGAAAGTGAACAGTGTTGTTTTGACTTCAAGCATGCTTGCTGTGCTGTAACGTGCTGTTTGCATGGGAGCCCGAGTAGCAGAGCCTCCCTCGCTGCAGCAGCACGAGTTGTCCGCCTGTGTGGCGCTGTCCACCCTCCTGGTGCTGAAACCAGCTCCAGTAACCTACTCTGTGAAGCAGCCCTCTCCCCCTCCCTCTACCATTTTCTCACATGGTTTCTCTA